>NC_049205.1:17543911-17843911 GCF_013347855.1 Anguilla anguilla | reverse complement strand
GCTACAGCCACACAAGACAGTATCTCAGCTAAGTTCACATATGAACTCTGATCTCCTCCAGTCTACTCACATATTATTTCTCTCTTTAACCAATGGGCTCAATTCTCCCACTCCCCTTTAACAGTATACTTTAAACATTGTACAGCATTGTTAGAGGTGAGGGGCAGATAGGCTCTTAGACTGCTGAATCTACTAACAGTTAACTCTATCATAGATTAAAGCAGAAGTTTTAACCGGACGACTGTACCGTAATCGGTTTATCTATGAGAATGCGTGTGCGTATGTGTGCGTGAAAGAGAGCAAGAGAGAGAGCGTGTGTGTATGTTTTATGTGTTTGTGTGTGTGTGTGAGTGAGAGAGAGAATGAGAGAGAAACAAAAGATCTGAGCTGAAAGAGTGTCATGAGTATGCAGATAATTTGTTTCCATAATAAAATGAGGTGTGCTCACCTGTTAAACTTTGTCACTCCATAAATAAACTGAGCATACACTAGCAGGCGTTCAGGCTGTGGCATCCCTCCCCCACATCCCACACCCTCTCCACCCCCAACCCATGTGACAAACACTTACCTCCGTCCTGTGAACCAGCATCCACTTCCCGTCCTCCCCCTGCTTGTGAAACTCTAAATAAGGGTCTGATTTTCCAAAGAAATCCTGGAATCAAAAAAGTTTAAAAAAAGGAGGATCTGTAAATCTTGTTATTTGGGGGACAACATTTCACAGACACCTAAGTCTCTCAGTCTGCATATTGCAGAAATATTGTGTAAAAATGTTGTCACATACACTTCAACAACATGAAAAAAGGTTATATTCAGTAGGTATTGTAACAAAACACAAAGAAGATTTTGCATAAATTAATGAGTGAAATGCTGGGGGGAAGTAGAACTTTGTAGCAGAAACAGATTGAGAGATTAATACAGGGAAGCATTACCACTTAAAGTGACTGATTACACTATTCACTCAACTTTCGGTGCCAAGGGCTAAATACAGAAAGAGTCAATTTCAGACCCACGTGATCCATTTTGTCCCTCACCTTTTTGTCTAACTTTCTCCCACACATGTTCATCGTTATTATTCTGTTGTCTGACAGCTCCTGTGCAGTTATCTGCAATAGAGACCAAAGATGACAATGTCAGCAGTGTTTGAGCACGTGAGCGAATGCGTGCGTTCCTATGTGATGTGTTTTGCACATCATCTCTCACCGTGATAGTTCCTTTGCCCGCTGGCTTGCCATTGGCCAGTATGAGTGGCCGATGCAAGTTCTTACTGGACACGATCTGCGGGAGGGAGGTACCAGAGAGGTTAGACAGATGCGAGAGAGGGGCAAACTCAAACGGGCAGGAGACACATGAGAAGCACAGAACTCTAAGTCCTCTGAGCTACAATAAACCTAAACTGCTCCTCAAAGCCTGATTTCAGAGGAAATTTCACAGCAGAAATCCAAGCTTTCTAGCTGATTGTGCAAGCCCCACTATGCTAGATAAGGAACAGAGAGAGGAATGGAGTTGATATAAGTAGAGTGCAAAGGAGTACACAGTGCTGAAGACCCTGGGAATAGTGGGTAAGACACAACAGAGAAGTCATGGGCAGGTGAGAACCAGGTGAGATGTCAGGTCACTGACAGGTGACCCATGAGAAAGATCAGAGAGAACTGGAACTATTAACAGGCCGAAGCAGTCAGCTGAGAGTGGTCACAGGTTAAGGTGAAAGCCGGGTAGCAGAGGCCATGTACAGGGGAGGGAAGTTTGAGAATTGAGAACATGGTGTGAGGTCATAGAGCAGGGGTAACAGGTGAGAGACGTCAGAGGGCAAGGACAGGTGAGAACCAGGTGAGAGGGGACAGCGTACCACCCCCAATGTGCAGGTGAACTCTCCAAGGAAGTCGTGCTCGTACAGCTGAGTGCTGCACTTGTCCTCGTCGAACATGGCGAACTTGAGCTTCTGGATCTCCTCAAAGTGGTAGTCAACCTGGAACTTCACCCCAAACACTGGGTTCAGGTTGTTCACTGCTGTCTCTGTTCGCCCAATCTGGAATAAACACACACACACGTGCACAGGCACACACACACACAGGAGAGGACTTTAGTCATGTCTTCTGTCCCTTTACAAACTAGAATGCCTTTACAGGCATAACAAATCCATAAATCCAATAGCCCCAAATCTAGGTACAAATACACCCAGAAATACAAATGCACACATATGCAAGCAACAAAACAGAAAATCATGCACACAACAATGCCCAATCACACAAACACACAGAACCACATACAGCCGAGTGGGCTGGACCCAAACAACCCTTCTAGTGTTTCCAGCTCAGGATAAAAGCTGTGGGTGTTTGGTACTTGAGGTCATGTTGATGCTCCAGATATGTGGATGACATCACTTCAAACTCTGGGTTCTAAAACTACAGCCGGTGCCAAATATTGAAGTAGGACAGGCAGGTGATTCGTAATTTATGTTTTTGCGTCCTCTCTGGATCCATGCAAAATCATTATATCACACCAACATCAGTAAAAATAGAAAATGATATGACCTCCTCATGGTTTCAGGGTTAAATCAAAGCATGTGTCTATCAATTATCTAAAGCCCTATTGACATGGGACTAGTTTTACTCCTGGATGTTCCGTGACTGTATTCACTACCCATGCTAAACCTGTATGAACAGATAACATAATGATGAGAACAGGCCATTCAGCCCAGCAATGCTCACCATTGTCCTACCACTAATGAGTACCCAGTGCTCACCGTTTAGCTACAAACAAGACAGTTTCTAGCACCGTATCAAGTCTGGTCTTGAAAACGTGTAATCCTTCCTTATGCTTTTATTTCCCACATGTAGAACATTTAGCTATATTGAATTTCATTTGCCAGGTTTCCACCCAAAATATAGGCTAGGTACAGTTAACATACCATATCAATTCAAAAGCAAATTTCAATACTGGGGAGGCCTCATTATAGAGCACTTTTGCTTCTCTCCCAAATGAATTCAAAATGATACAGTAGTTTGTTGTATAGAAACTAATATGAAATAATATCAAATCAAATCACTGTTATTTGGAAGTTGACAAAAAGTTTAGATAGTGTAGATAACAAATTTGTTACACAGAGGACTGTTTTTCTCTTGTGAATGTTAGCAGATTCAAAATATTTAAAATCTACACTGAAATACATAGTCTGTGGAAAGATGTAAATAGTGATTTTGGCATTGAGTACAGATCTAAGACCCAGTTCACAGTGGCAATAAGAACAAGTGAGAACAAATGTAGACACTTCTCTTGCATAACGGGGATATCACAGACCAAAATGCACTCAATTTAAAATGAGTGGAAGTTGATGTCATTCACACAAACTTCTAACAGTCTTGAAAAGGTGTCAAGCCTGTAACTTCAACTGCACTTCAAATGTGTCTGCATGAAAGCTTAGGCCTACTTAAAAGCTGTGTGAATTCAAAACCATTATTCTCATAAAAATCAAACATGTTGCCATCAAAGTCTGAAAGCTACACAGTAAATTAACAGCTTTTAGCTTTAATGCATCTAGCAATTAGAATCATGAAATTGCATCCAATCTAAAAATAAATCAATAAGTGGTCTTGTTACATTTTCAGTGACAGTGTTCGTGCTCTTGAACCTGAAAACGGTGACTCATTCTGCAAGCAATCTTGTTTTGCACTGAGCATGTTTTGTATTGTTTTCACACTGTGTGCAACAACCACAACATAACTCCACCATACATACAATTTACGACTTCATTTTAACACTTTATGTGTGTATAATACCTCAGAAATGAATTAATAGGTCCCGGGAGGTTTTAGGCAGGGGAATAAGTTCAGGTCACATGGTTCACCACTTACAGTAGCAGCTTAGCTTGTACTAGATGGACTGTGAAGGACTGAGCCTGCAAGCCCACTCATGCCCTCAATGACAGAGGGAGAAGAAATGTGGAATCTCACAAGGCCTGTAACAGCACTCAGTGAACACAATGCAGCCCAAATCAGAAACAGCAGAACATTTCACAATAACTGCCATAATTATAACAGAATTATTATTTGGCACATTCTCATTTTCGTGCAGTGCAATTTGGCATGAATGGCTGTGATGATGTGAAGCCTGGGGTATGGGAGGGGAAACTGGGGTGGGCCCCGCCCAATTCATTGATAATGATAAAGGCAGTCAGTGGGTGACTAACGCATGGTCGCTCTGAACTGATTGTAAAATGTCCCTTTCCTCTTCTTCTTTCCCGTTTCACTCTCCCGCCGTGTGAACAGGGATGCGCTGCACATACGGCATCACCCCCCACTTCCTATTCATGTCCCACAACCCCCCCCCCCCCCCCCCCGAAATACCACCTCCTGACCACCAGTTACATCATCAGTAAGGTGTCATCACACTTCACTCTCTGTCCACAAGTGACACAATAAAAAAAAACACCTATTCTCAAGTAAGACACATGAAACGAGCAGTAAGAGACAAGGAGCCGTGTGGCTGTTCTGCTTCCCATTCAGGCTTGTGCATTTGAGGGATGAAGTGAGATTTCTCTGGGCCTAACCACCTCTCTGTGGTGCTCCATGGCTCAGAGGAACCGGATCCTGAGCCTGACCTTGCAGGCTCACGACTCCAGCAGCCCGGGTTTGGCAGAATGTTCACCAGGCCAGTGGCCTCATACAGCATTGGCTGGTTCTAGTTGCTTAGAGATGGCAGCGAGGATAGGGGTTACTGGTTCTGGTGATCTCTTAATGTTCTGGGCGAAGAGTTTGCAGTACACAGACAAGCAAATGCACACACACACACACACAGACACACACACACAAAAGCCACAGACCCAAAAACATGAAAAAGTTGAAAAAAGGACTTATACAGATGTACACTCTTTTAATCTCTCTCGTGGTCACATACACACAAGCTCACACACCAACTTAAAAAAGCTGCACACTCATACAGATGCAGAAACGGGGGTGCAGACAAACACACAAACAGACATACACAAACGCGCACACACACACACCGTGTGAGTCACACTCGCAGCCTGTGGGGCTGTCATAGAGACAGCCTTATGTGCAGAGCGTGGAGGGGCATTTCGAGAGCTCTTAGAAATGGGGGCAGGGATTAGACAGACTTCTGCCACAACAGGAATAGGAGAACGCACTGCAAGCACCACACATGCACAACACACATTAGAGTTAAATAGGGCTGTTTCTTCAAAATATCTGAACATACGTTGGACTACAAGGGATGGGTCACGGGGAATGTATTCTATGCATTCAGTGGGTTATGTAGCCAGGAAAAAGTGCATGACCCTAGCTGCACAGCCCTTATAAGGACATATTGCATCTTCATTGTGGTCTTGCTACATCATCGTGTTGTGCGCAAAATAACTCAGGCTACAGCAAACAGTAATTAAAATTTCCCTTTGTACGTTATGACGACAACTGTAGCGCAGACAACAGCTTGATAAATAGCTGGCAAAACTGTGTTATAATTTGTACTGCTTTTTTTCTTTGAAGGAATACCACTGGGTTTATTCTTAGAATGTTCAGACAATACATTACAATAGCACCAACATTTCACCCACATGCACTGGAAATGTCTGGTAATCTCTCTGCCTCTTTTTTCCTTACTCTTTCTCTCCATCTATCCATCTCTTTTTCTTTCCTTCCCCCCATTCACACTGTTCACTCACGGCCCGCCTGTCTCTCTCCACCCCCCTCCTTCCCTCTTCCCTGGGTGTAATGTCATTCAGATGAGTGACAAAGCTACCTTCACAGGGATTATTACACTGGCATCTAATTCATGCTAATTTATTTTTCCTTCCCCATTATCTTATCCCTTCTCTGTTTGTAATGACAGCACCCTCCTCCCATGTATGCCCACCCCACTCTCTCTCTCTCTCTCTCTCTCTCTCTATACACTCTATCATAGGCGGCTGGGATAGGTTTGAAAATTCAGAGTTTCAATAAATGAACATCAAAAGTCTCACGCTATATACACTACTCAGTGAAAAATGCAGGATTTTTTCTTTCTTCAAAGGACTTCCTTCCTGTTTCAGCGTTCTCGCTCTCGCACATTCTGTGCTTCCACCGTCACCCAGGCAACTGTGGCACCAGTTTCCTGTTCAGGCTTGCCCTATTGGCCAATAGCAGGAAACTGTAGTATTCATGCTCTGCATTCTTACAAATGACCCTGGGTCCCCAGCCCCAAATCTTACACTATTAGTTTCACAATCTCACAGAAGCTTATATAATACATAGACACTCATTTAAAAAAAAAACAAACAATCAAAAAAAAAATAAAACCTGCTGTCAGTTACATGTAGCCGAAAAAAATATGTATGTAAATATGTCCATGGGCACAAGCCCATAAGCATATTATGTAAGCTTTAAAGCATTTGCATTCCATAAAAATAATTGTTCATAAGAATGTCTTTAGGTTCTGTACACTGTTACTATACCTTTCATTTGTACAGTTTCAGTTTAATTTAATTGATTTTATTTGATTTTACTCTGACTCCCCCCACTCACCCTCAAAAATTCTCTCCCCTCTCAGCCTCACACAAATTTGTGCCCTTTTCACAGACCCCCCACTACCTCCAACCTCAACACCACCTCCCCTCACCCTGCCTCATCTCCACATCCTTCCTCCTCCCCTCCATCTATCCCTCACCACCACACCCTTCACCCTCTGCTCCATCTCTCCCTCACAGCCACACCCTTCCTCCTCCCCTCCATCTCTCCCTCACCACCACACCCTTCACCCTCTGCTCCATCTCTCCCTCACTGCCACACCCTTCCTCCTCCCCACCATCTCTCCAACACCTCTACCCCTTCCTCCTCTCCTCCATCTCTCCCTCACCTCCACCCAGTTGCTGTCCACCTCCAGGAAGAGCACGCAGAAGGGGTCGGACTTTGAGGTGACGTCCCGGTCCAGCAGGTTGGCGCCGCTGACGGACAGCTCCACCTTGGTGACGCAGTACTGGGTGCCGACGGCGGGCCCAGGGTCGGGCCCGGAGCCAAGGGTGTAGGCCATGGGGGCCACAGAGGCTGCCCTGCCACAGCCTGGGAACAGACAGACAGACAGACAGACACATATCAGCACTTCATCTTACATTCTTTATGATTATGGATTAACATTTCAGATCAGGGACCTGAGCTCCCAGAGGACCCGAGCGCCTGCACGATTCCGCAGTTTCCTTCCAGCCGGCAGCCACATTCAGCCTTGGACACATGCCATGTGGAATAGCCAGTTTAGCCTTTCCCATAAATGACTGAGATTAAGCACTTAAACTGACTGTAAACCAGGAGACACAGAGGCTCAGGGCTGCAGTCTCAGATCCTGACTTTAAGCTACACCACGCAAAGACACTCTGATGCACAGCAAAAGCTAAAAGAATACTTCTCTGTACCCTGTACAGTTCACTGTAAGGTCTGATACATTGAACACACAGTACTACACCCTGGAAAAAGCTCTAATACACAAACCTATTAGAAAACGACACCCAGCAAAGCTCTCTACACGTGCAGTATAGGGCCATATTTACTAAGTATGCCGCAAATTACCTTCAGAGCCACAAAATTATAAATCACCGCATGTTTTCAATTTAGCGGGGTATTTACTAAGATGGGTTATGTAAAGGAGCGCAGCCGCTGAGAGTTCATTTAAATGCGCTGGCGGTATTTAAGATGCGTCTTGCGCATGCAGGAAAGCAACATCGTTGTACTGCTCCATCTCGGGTGAAGTCGGGTTTTGGACAGGCGTCAGGATCCATGAATGCAATGGACAGGCACTGTCACCTTGAAATGTGAACAAAGACAAAGAACCCTTCAACTAGATAGGATTCTTCTATGGAGACACAGAGGAGCCTTGTGGAACCCTTGCTTCTGGGAGCATAACATTGGTATGTGCAGAAAAAAAACCTGCATGCACATTATAGGGCGTTTTAATTTACTGTTACAATTATCCAGGCCTCTGATACATTCATGCCGACTGGCATGAATGTAACATCAGATTGCATGCATCTCGGTTTTAATTGTATCCGACTCGATTAAGTTATGAATGTAATTGAAACGGCAAATGGCTAATGATATGACAAAATTTGTTTCAAGTAAAATTTCATAGTGCAAAGATAAATATTTTCTGAATAAATTAGCAAAATTTCGAAAACTTTACATTTATGGCGACTCTTCCCTACTCTAACACACCGATGAAGTCTCCTCTTAAGAAAAACAGATGCAATTACCGCAAAGACCACCAGCCATGATAAATCAGCTGCAGCAGGTCATGTGGATACATTTCCATCCCCTCCTCCAATATGTTTGTGCTTTACCATCAGAACGCCCTAAAACACACATGCATTAGCCTAACCCACGCAAGTACATTTTAGGGATGCTGAAAAATTACAATTTTCTCGTTAACATCTATAAAAGCCCCACAAGTCCATGGTCCATCTCTGTACATTCGACACATTACTCTGGAGCATGCAAGGCTCCTCTGCAGAACATCACTGCTCAATTACATTTTATTGGTACAGACGCTTTTGCAGAGCCACTGTCACGAAGAAGCAGAATTGATAAAGACAGGGAAAGACTGAGGCTGATGTAAAAAAGTGATGTGAAAGGTAGGAAGAAGAAACACCGAGTGCATTAGAAATGATAAATGGGTATTGCGACAGATAATTAATCTGAAAACACAGTCACACTTACTACACAAACTGTATCAGATAAAGACACTGAGATGAGGGAAGGGCTTCTTCTTGCTAAGACACTGCTGATTGCCTGATGTTCTCTCTGAAGGGATCCTTATTTCTTTTGAATCCAGAAACACCTTAGCCTTGCTTGCCAAGCTTTTTTCTATCCCTGCAGATATAACATCTGTCAATTTTATTTGAGGATAAGCCCACCAAAAAGTGCAGCCCAGCTGACCAACCTATGAACAATGAAATGCAACAAATCACAATTGGGGCAGGAAGTTCACAACAGGCTCGCTGGTAATTTCAGATTTTTAAAGTTTTGACTGCTCTTAAATTTGCCTGCAACCTTAGACACACTAAATTAACTACAGTAGATTCTTAGGCTACTCACATTAAAGAATGAGACAGACAGACTGCTAATGACCGTGTGCGCAACTTAGGAGTCAACCATACTTATCACTAAGTGATGTAATTGTACATACTGTAATCTCATGAAAATTTCAGAAATATGTGCCAATGGTTTATCTCTGGAATGAATGGAATGAATGGGAAATGGTTCAGGATTTGGCAAGTCTATGCTAATACCAGAATTATGCGATAATCTGTTAAGCAATTAAGTGGATTCTATCGCATTTACCTACACTGTTCTGTGCAGATTGAACTTCTGAAAAGCCCTTAATGTTGTGCAGGGTACAAGTAACACCAGTGACAAAAAGAAGGGTGCAAACATTCATTGAGTAAATGTATTAAAATAATCTCAATAAAGCAAGCAGGCATTTGCGCAGATTCATTAAGTTAAAAGGTTAATTCATATTTTCTCTTTAGTTTTAAAGTGACAAAAATGGAACCCATTTAAGACATATGACAATTCCAATTACTACTATACCTGTAGAATGATGTGATGTAGACTTACAATGTTTAAAGCATTTAGTATAGGCTGTAAGCCTTCAATAAATATTTACATTGTTCCAATTTATTTGTTTATGTTTGTCACACGTTTAAATTTTTTTCATATATCAATGCATTGTGGTGGTCTCTTGAAGACTAAAACTTTACATCCTTAATGAAGCTAAATATAGGCAGACCACGGGACAAGGTGACAGCTGTAAAGCCGAATCAACCACAGTCGCTGTCACACAAAGTCACCACCTAAGCCCTATTTTGAGGAAAACCCCTGGCTAACTTCACAGTTTATCAGAAAAGCAAGGCAACAGAAAACTGAAAACATTATGCCTGTCATTGCACCATTTTCACCAACCCCACCAAATGACAGGTGGAAAACAGGATTCAATACTACAAAGTAAAACCTCTGCATACTACGAAGGTCTTGAAACAGGTTCCCCGCCACAATGTTCTTGTCAAGGAGACGTATGCAACTTAACTCCTTGAGATTTCAAGCACTTCACAAGATCTTTTATGACTGACAGTAGATCACCAACAGGATAGCATTTTCTGGCCATTGGTACCGGTTGTGTCTTTCTAGAAAACTGTGAGCCACGCTTGGTAAATCAAAGCCAATAATGCTACGTCTAAATTCTACACAGCAGTGTTTTCACGACTGGATAGAGTGAACACTGCAAACCTGGACGAGAGCAGAAGCAAACAACTTCTTGTAGATGCTCATTTGCATCTTTATCGAGACACAGGTTAACCTACACGGATGGCAAACATGGATAAACTTTCAGGAAGTGAGAAAAATGAGGCGGTTCTTATTGAGCGACCTATCTGCAAGTCAATGAAAGTGCTTCAGAAGATGCTGAAGTAGTTATCCAACATTTCTGAACTAATTTTAACAGACGGTAAGCTGGCCCCTCAAAAACAAGACCAGAAACAACTTGATCTCAGTCCCTACTGCAAGACCACACCCTGAGAACGATAGCTTCTGTCCAATAAACCAGACAGATTAAAAAACCAGCATTGCATTACAAAGCCTGCTACTGCTGGTACTGCAGACTAGCTGAGCAGCTTCCAGCTGCAAGAGTAAACCACAAGCACCTGGAAGCTCTACTGAGCATTACACAGACACACAGGCATGGCTGTGACTGGTGCAGTGCACACCACTATTGCACAAAAAATATGATACCACAGTACAAGACAGCAGATTAAAGACAATGAAACACATTTCTGTATATTTCTTTTTCTTTTGATTTCTGTTCTTTCATTTTAATTCTTTTTATCATATTTCGGTTCAAACAGATAAAAAGTAAAGTGAGCCTGAAACACACTACAATGTTCCAAACGTTCAAGTTGAGTCCCCCCCCCCCCCCCCCCCGCCACAAAGAAAATCTAAACGCTGGTAAAAACATTAGCGCATTCATTCAGCTTTGCTGATTCACATCTGGGAAAGCCCATCTTGTCACAGTGTGAAATCAGAGACAAGGACTGGAGTCAAGGGGGAAAGTGGGTATCATGTTGGTGCACACCATGCAGACGCACGGAGAGAAAGATGCTCATCTCTTTTGCCTCCGTCAGCCAGGGCCCGCACTGCGGAACAGTGCGCTAGGGCTGAAATCTTCGGTGTTGGGTTTCAGCTCAACCACACCCTCGCTACACAGACTCTGTCATCTCTGGCTGTACAGAGAAAACAAGCAGGCCGCTCCCAGGAAAGTGGCATATCGCTCCCCCGTCACATGATACTCAGGTCCCAAAAGGACAGAGCGCAGTGCTTCAGTGCAGGTATTGATCAGGACAGATTCTGAAATGCCCTACAGGTACAGTCCAAAACACACAGCATTCCATCAGCTAGCGTGAATACTTTGTCCTTTCTCAACTGTAACTTGGTTATCAAAAATCACTGTTACAGCTTTATCATTCATTCATTTCTGTACCAACGCATGCTTACAAATAACTAACCTAAGCCTAACTCACCTAAAATTGATCATTCAGTAATACGTACATTGAGACTGAGATCATCCATTGGCACAATGTGTCAATCGATTTGAGATATTTACTCTTAAAATAAACAGCAATTTACTGAAGTAAAACAATAATGGTAGCTATCTATCCAACTCATATACTTAATTTATTGCCAGCAAGCTAAAAGAAATTTAGAGAACAAACTAACTAGATATTAGCTGAAAATATTAGGCTATTTCTGCTGTGATTGTTTTATCCTCAGTTAAAAAGCAAGCTTCTTGTCTGTTAAATTTGACAGCTGGTTTGTAATTAATTTTTGTCTCCACAGTTACATTTTTTTCCTGCACAACCATAGCTCTGTACATATTTACAGTATTTTGTAGTATACGTTCCATTTGTGAGAGAGCTATAAAACTACACAGGATGAGGAACTGAAGTGTATGGGAACAGTGAAGACCTGCATAGGATGCAGTAAGGCCATTCCACCTCAGATGCACATTCAACCAGGCTTCATTTCTAACCAATCAAATCCCTCCATTCTACACACAAGAGATTGAAGTGCCCCCTGGGCTGCAGGCTGTATGACTGCAGGGCTACAGCCATAAGCACTTTAAATAAAGTGGTTTAGTTCCCAGGCAGTGAACAGGCAGTGCCCACTAGCTACCAATGGGCGGCCCGCCATTAGTACAGCTGTTTTGTGAATGGCCCTCGCTGAAAGAGCCACAGACCACTTGGGGATCGTTCCCCTTCCTGCGGACTACCGTAGCAGCGATTTGCAAAATGCTGGCCAATCGACAGCTGGCACCAACAGTGGTCCGACAGGTGCTCGCTCTCTGGGTGGCTAGCTTCTGACAGTGCAGGGGTAACTCTCCAACGACAATCCCCCAATCCAGGGTTTTCAGAGCTGGTACATAATGTACTATAGGAACGGTTAAAGGTGGTTACACATAAAACATCTGAAGCGAGTCAAGATGGCCCAGTAACCTACTTCTGTAACAGAGCGAAGTCTCATATCACTGCCTGCTCCCGACTCCTTGGCCCCGTCTGCGGTTGTGCCATGCATGATAACTCTCACACAGACACTCACTCGCAAGTTCTCTCTCTCTCACACGCACTTATTTCACCCCCACTGAATACACACTGTTTCTCTTAGCGACAGGCCTACCCAAAAATTCACAAAAACGCGCTATCACAGACACAACCGCACATGCAGACAAAAATACACTTGCTCTCTTCTTCTCTGTCACTCTCTCTCTCTCTGTACCTTGCACACACACTCTCTCTCTCTCTCTCAGTCATACAAATACACCCACACACATCCACACACACACACACACACACACACACACAATTACACTCGCTCTCTCTCCCCCTCTTTCACCCACACACCGCCACAGACATGTGCATGCATGTGCACGTCTGAAACAGACTATAGGAGCTCATTATTTTACTCCTTTGTCATTATTTTCCCAACTGAGGAGTTTGAATGCATGAAGAAACTCAACCGCAGCATTGTAACAAAAAGCACGCTCCATTTTGTTCCATCACTGCCCGGGCTGAAATGAATGAGTCACTATCTTTTCCACAAAAGGTGGACAGTTCTTGGCAGGAGGACACAATGACAGCATTGGTACAAGGCGACAGTCTCATAGCTTTTTTTTAAAGTTGTGTAATCCTTTTCAGATGCCTCAACAGCACATGTTCTTAAATGATCAAATCTGGAACAACGTTTCCTGGGGCTAGGGAGAAAGCAGTTTGAAGCTGTCCCAAGCAGTACGTACACTGCGCGCGGTTCATTTCAATTATGAGCGCACGTCTTTTCTGCATTCTCATCGGTACATTAAAAATCAAATAACCATAGCTTTAATGAAATACAAAACACAAACAATCAAATTAAAAATACGCTAACAAAACTTTAAAAAGAGATTCAAATTCAACATTCAATTTCAAATCCGCCATGATCAAATGCACCCTTTGTACCCCCAGGGGACATGACCAGTGCAGACCTGATAGGTACCCCTACCTGGTCTGGACCAACAGGGTCCAGGTAAACAGAATTGAGTTTAAAAATGATGCTCAAACATTGCATTGTGATGAATGTTGAACTGGGATGCAGAAGCCAAAATAGCGATAAGATTTCAAGTAAAACAGGTCAAAACGCAGTGTATTCAAATCTAAATTTCAATGAATTTATTCAGTCCTTTATTAAATTTATTGTAATCAAAATGTATTACATTTTTGGTTGAGTGCAGTCCTATCTTCCTGGAATCTGGGTGAAAAGAACAGAGTGACCTGGCATATTTGTGTGCTGAAGCAAGAAAAAAAGTGTGAGAGTTGGTACGTGCGTGCAAGTGTGTTCGTATGTAAAATTTTATTTGCCGTAACAAGATTAAGGAGGCAGCTAAATACTCACCCCAAATCCCCCAGCATTCTCCCAACCCACGCAAGGTCAGTGTCCCTCCTCGGTCTCTCACCATCCCTGTCCCAAAGCCCGGCCCCAACCCCGCATATATACCCCCATTCCCGTAAGTGCCACCTGCGCCACGATAGCCACGTTCCATCCCGCTTGTCTCGAACCGTGAGCCTGACGTGGTGGAAAAGTCTAGCTCAGACACAACAGCCCGATTTGCTTTTAAGAAAAAAAAAAAAAAAAAAACCAGATACTAGTGGAAAGTCTGGCTCACCGTCATGTGACACAGTAAACACCACTTACCGGGGCAGTATTTTTAACGCTTAATTGCCTGTTACCTGTCTCACCAGGTGCGATAAAATGTGGTTGGGTTAGCGGAAACAGTCTGGTTTCCCGAGTGGGTGAAGTGTGGTGGGTCGCTGGGTGGGGGGTTTTGGGGGGCGGGTGTCTTTAAGGAGAGCAGCAGAGATTGGCTGAATTGGAATGCTTATCCGCCCTTCCACGTGAACCCCTGATGACTTGTATGTGGACCTCAAAAAAGCTCCACCCACAATTCATGTCCGACCATTAACATCATGCGCTGCCTATAGGTGCAGTTCCCCACTTGGACCAGGCGGGTAGAGCCAGGCTGCTGTCCGACTTTCGTGTCCACCATCAGGCGTCTAAGGAGCCAACATTGCTCCACATACCTCCCACACAACTTCTCCTTGGTGATGACATCATATTCCCGTTGAATGATGCCTTCCTGCCTTCCATGTTCTGCCTTCCAAGCTACCTGTTATAACCTTGCCCCTTGACCATGACCACACCCATTTACACCCATGACTGACCCGAATGAGGACCAAGGGGGTTAGAAGGGCCAAAACTGCAGGTTTGACACAACAAAAAAAACATGCAAACAAATAACCATCAAAGTCAGAAAGTGGCTGTGGAAAAGCAACAACTGCTTGGACTGGTTTGGCGAGCAGTGATGTCATCGGTTGTCAGGAGTCAGTGGCAGGCCTGCCCATTATATGACTCGTGAAACCTCTCTCTCCCGTCACTGTCAAAGGCAATGCCACACATGTTTCCATGACAATGCCTGGATGTGGTCAGGCAGAGTAGGTGATACAGTTCCACCTCAGAATCCACCTTTTCACCATGGCCTCTGAGTAGCCCTGAGACTCATGCAGACCCACACATATCTCTAAGTGCCTCAAACCCTAAAGCACCTGTAAATTAAACACCAAAGACAGCTGCAAGGCCATAAGCATGCCAATTTCACATTTTTGTATTTACAAACTAAAACTATGCAATTGTAACCTTTTGAGCTGTCTGGAAACCAGGTGCTGTAAAGATTTACCGCAGAACTCCAGGACCTTATCCAAGAAGTGCTGGTGTGTGTGCCAAGCACAAAAACCCCTGAGTCACCTAATGAACCTCTTGACTGATGACCACAACTAGTTGATTAGTTGACTTGGCTGTTTTCATGCCAAGCTACAGCAAAAGCCTGCACCCACGCCAGCCCTCCAGAGAAAAGACTCAAGACAACTGATCTTTTTTTTGCCTTCCAGCTTGATAAGATACCAAAAAAAGAAAGATCTAATTCTTGGAACATTTGAGCAATAGTGCAGCTGTGCTGTTAGGGTGCTGGAACATCACAGCAGCACTGTGAGATGATTATATGGTAGCGAAGTATTACTCTGATTTGAGTGAGTGTGCGTGCTTGTGTTTGTGCGTGTGTGTGCGTCATTGTGCGTTTGTGTGTGTTTGTGTGTGTGTGCTTGTGTCTGTCACCATTTCTACACAATCAGATACATTAACAACCAGCACGCAAACATCATTACCCATCAGCGATGCACACAAGTGCCTCACCCACATGCATCTCCTCCCACTCCTCAGACACACAACCAGCCTGGATATGGGTCAATAATTCTGGATGCTATAAGCCCTAGTTCATTACAGACCCTGCACCCTCCCCCCCCCCCCCCCCCCCCACACACACACACTCAGTCTCACAGACACACACACTCTCTCTCCCTCCCTCCCTCCCTCCCTCTCACTCTCTTTCCCTGCTTCCCTCCCTCACTCCCTCCCCCCTCCAAATCTCCACCATAAATATGGTATTTTTCTGCCAGCCCAGAATCCATGAAGATTTCCCATGCTTAGCGATTTGAGAGCCTGGTATTCTAGTTAAGTCAATAAATATCTTAAATCGGTTCTCATCCAGGGAACCATTTCCCCTAACTTCCCAAATTACAATAATATGGAAAAACTCCTCTATATACAGGAGGACAAAACAGAATGTGTAGCACTGAGTAGCATTATGTGGCCTCCTGTTACAAAATCAGGAACAACCAGAAAGGCATCGTCTCCATTATTTGTTTTGTTAGTAGTTTTTGTTCTTGTTAGTGTTTGTCACTCAACTTGTAGGTTGTCTGTTTTAAAATCATATATTTATTTTATTTCACTGTATTAATTATTTGTCTTGTGTATCATGTGTGAACTGCTTTGGCAACATCGTGTATGTACAGTCATGCCAATAAAATATTACTGAATTGAAAAACTGAATTGAGAGAGAGAGAGAGAGAGAGAGAGAGAGAATGTTTTCATACTGGAATTCCAGTGGAATCATTACAAAAAGAGATAGATCTCTATCTAGAGAAAGAGGGAAAGGGAAAAGGAAAGGAAGAGACAGGGAAGAGCCTGAGAATGGCCTCTTTCCGCTAGGAAACTCAGCTAGGAGGCCTCTGCCACACTGGCTCTGAGTGACTGAGCAAAAAAGCAAAAAAAAGCAGATGTGAAAAAGAGCAGGTGTACATGTGTGTGTACATGTGTGAGTGTGACAGAGTGAGAAAAACAGCAAGAGTGTGTGTGCGTGTGAGAGTGAGAAAAACAGCATGAGTGTGTGCATGTGTGAGAGTGAGAAAAACAGCATGTGTGTGCATGCATGTGTGAGAGTGAGGAAAAACAGCATGTGTGTGTGTGTGCGCATGTGTGAGAGTGAGAGTGAGAAAAACAGCATGAGTGTGTGTGCATGTGTGAGAGTGAGAGTGAGAAAAACAGCATGAGTGTGTGCATGTGTGAGAGTGAGAAAAACAGCATGAGTGTGTGCTTGTGTGAGAGTGAGAAAAAATGCATATGTGTGTGCGCATGTGTGAGAGTGAGAGTGAGAAAAACAGCATGAGTGTGTGCATGTGTGAGAGTGAGAAAAACAGCATGAGTGTGTGCTTGTGTGAGAGTGAGAAAAACAGCATGTGTGTGCATGCATGTGTGAGAGTGAGGAAAAATGCATATGTGTGTGCGCATGTGTGAGAGTGAGTGAGAAAAACAGCATGAGTGTGTGCTTGTGTGAGAGTGAGAAAAAATGCATATGTGTGTGCGCATGTGTGAGAGTGAGAGTGAGAAAAACAGCATGAGTGTGTGCATGTGTGAGAGTGAGAAAAACAGCATGAGTGTGTGCTTGTGTGAGAGTGAGAAAAAATGCATATGTGTGTGCGCATGTGTGAGAGTGAGAGTGAGAAAAACAGCATGAGTGTGTGCATGTGTGAGAGTGAGAAAAACAGCATGAGTGTGTGCTTGTGTGAGAGTGAGAAAAACAGCATGTGTGTGCATGCATGTGTGAGAGTGAGGAAAAATGCATATGTGTGTGCGCATGTGTGAGAGTGAGTGAGAAAAACAGCATGAGTGTGTGCTTGTGTGAGAGTGAGAAAAAATGCATATGTGTGTGCGCATGTGTGAGAGTGAGAGTGAGAAAAACAGCATGAGTGTGTGCATGTGTGAGAGTGAGAAAAACAGCATGAGTGTGTGCTTGTGTGAGAGTGAGAAAAACAGCATGTGTGTGCATGCATGTGTGAGAGTGAGGAAAAATGCATATGTGTGTGCGCATGTGTGAGAGTGAGTGAGAAAAACAGCATGAGTGTGCGTGCATGTGTGACAGTGAGGGAGGGGGAGCACCATGAACAGAAAATCTCATTACAACTAACTGTTCTAATTATTCAGTGTTCTCTCTGATTCTAAAGGGCCTGCACAAATTTTGTCATCACAACAAATTTTAGTGAAACACATTATGACAAAAGTGGATCTTCATATAAATGAAACACACATTTGCGTGCACACAGATAGATAGATATGTATACATCTGTCTATCTATCTATCTATCTATCTATCCATCAGGGTTCGGGTCAATTCAATTTCAATGCAGTTAATCCAGGAATTATTCATTAAAATTCAAATAATATTAATTCATAATTTGAAAAATTGACTGCAACCCTGACTGATTACCCTCTGTAGATATCTGGGATCCCCTTTGTTTGTCATTATTTGAAAGATCAATAATAAAAAAACATTAATAATAAGCCACTAGCTTTGTCTAGATGGCCACACTCATTTGTGTACAAATTTCAAAGACAAATCATACCTGATAAAGAATGCTGAATGCTGATGCATGCCTGTGTAATGTCCAGGACGGATT
Organism: Anguilla anguilla; assembly: GCF_013347855.1. Classification (NCBI taxonomy): domain Eukaryota; kingdom Metazoa; phylum Chordata; class Actinopteri; order Anguilliformes; family Anguillidae; genus Anguilla; species Anguilla anguilla. The sequence continues at coordinate 17,825,512 of NC_049205.1, read as the reverse complement.
AGGCCTATCCAGCAGAATGCCTGATTTTTCTTTTTTGGGAAAGGAGTGGAGGGAGTGGTTCACAGAATCTACACTACAGCAGTTCCGGTTATTAAATTTGCACACACACACACACACACTGCTCGAAACACAACACCCTGATCACTTGTTCTCCGAAAAATTCAGGCTTGAATTCAGTCTTGCTTAACGACCGCAGTATAAATCTCTTCGCGGAGCTGTACGTTTTGTAGGAGGATCTGTTTGAGTCTTCTACTTCCTCGGGCGCTCTGCTGTACAGGAAAAGCCGATTTTCTTTGTGAATCCCACAGTCAGAATCACCAAAGAACAGGTGGGGGGAGAACTTTGAATTGTTCTGAAATCAGCGCCTTGTCTTCGGAATTAAACTCCAAGCCACAGGGTAGTTACAACTGAATACTCTTAATTGGTATAAGAAATAGCTTACCTGCACTTAGATACTTATTCCTCCGATTTGGTGCTTTCAGCGGATTGTGACTTTAATTCATGTTGAACATGTGCTACATAGCATCCTATGGCACTGTTGTTATAATACTGCTAGTGTGCTCTGTTATGATCTTCAGCATGTGTTTTACGACAGGCTATTTTATTCCACAAACAATATTTGGGCTGTATCGTAATCTTGCTTTTTCTTTTTAAAAGTTTACGCTGTAATGGCATAACTCCATTTGAGGCACTTGGTTGTGAAACTAGCTCCCAAGAAGATTTTTTGGGGGTAATCAATGAAGGGGGTCAAAAGTCCTAATATCGGTAAGTCCTGCATGCAGTAGGCTACATGACAAACGACAATAAACTAAAATATCTGTATGCATGCTGGTTGATATTTGGGTCTTTTATCAAGACGTCACTCTGACTGATGCGACAAGCCACAACGATTGGGCGGCGGGATTCCAGAGACTTCACCGTGGGAAGTGACCACGTTGACGTCGGTGACAAAGTGATCTGCTTCCGGAGCGACGGCAGTTGACAGTCTGACCCCCGGTCCACTAACGGCGCTCCACCGGACGGTCAATGGGAACGGAAACGCACAGCAGAACGTGCAAACAGCCACGAGACACACCGTGTTCACTGCCTCGCATGCGCTGTAGACCTAGAACAGATCAGCCTGTTCTGTTCAGCTACAGCAGCAACAGACAGCCCACAATCAGCTGTTTGTGTGTGTGTGTATACATGTGTGTGTGTGTGTGTATACGTGTGTGTGTGTGTGTGTGTATGTGGGGGGGGGGGGGGGGGGGGGTTACTTATCCCTTCTTTAAAAAAGGTCCTGTTTTGTGTTCTAATTGAAAGAAAGTTGAGCGCACATCTCTGCTGGCAAATTTGTTCACAGAGAGTACAAATTGTAAATTGAATGTAACAAAACCAAACTCTGATAAGAGAAAATTTCACTTGACAGACAATCTGCACCTGAGACTGTTTACAGCAGACAACAGGCATTCATGGCTACAGGCAGACATAGGCCTCTAATTCAATCAACATGCGTCCTTAACTTACAAGTTAAAGCAAGAACCTTTTCTTACCAAACTCGTTTTGGTGAGTTTCGTAATCTACTGAACTCGCCAAACAGTGTTTGTGAAGGAAAATGTTAATTCTGCTTTTAATTGATACTCATAGTTAAGGACATTTTATTTGTTGATGGAATTCCAACCCGAGACTTCAAAGTCGCAGGGTCAAGCAAGAGTATTCTACCCAGAATGACAGCTTATCATCTACTTATCTCCAGAATGAGTCCACATCATCTGCTGGACAGTGGTCCCCTCATGTAAAGCAAAATCTCACATTATCCAACTACCCTGCATATAATCATAACAAAGATGAGGCCTACATAACACTGGATGTATGAAATACTCGACTTCAAAAATATAACCAAGTCCCTTAGATCATTTAAAGTTAAGTCGCCACTGTATCTCGCCAAATATCCAAAAACTTGCAATCCCGTGAACAATATTTGAACATACTGTCATTTAGGACTACCGCACATTTTTTTCCCACTGCATGTCACAACAAGCTGTGACATTCGCATGCAAAAGCTGAATGCAAAGTTCACCTCCTGAAGCTCACTCGATGACAGTAATTCTGTTCATTCAAACCCTCAAAGTAGAGTAACACACATTCAGAGACATGTGCTATTGTGGGAGTGCGCTACGTCTTATCTGTATGCTCTCAGTACTTGGCCTACGACCAGCTAGTGCATTGCGAAAATTAAAGCGTCCCCACCCAAGCACTCAAGATTTGGAACGTGGCAGCGCAAAGGGTTCTTCTGACGTCACCTCGCCCCAACACCCTGTACAGAGAAGAGTAAACTAAACCATAGTGAAAGTACGCCGCGTGTGGCGCAAATGATCGAATTCAAAAGGACAATCAAGTTACTTAACAGTACTGAGGGGAAGAAACAGAAAATTAGTACTAACACTGCTCCGCCCGTCCGACTGACGCAAAGCATTCCTGGTTTTACAAATTCAACAACACGTTATCCTACCATCATGACATACGTGGACTTGGGGCTTAACTGAAAATAGCACAACAACGTTATATCGTTTTCCCACATCAAGCCTACGGAGACATTACCATGTATTTAATTAACAGACGGTATATTCCTCGCGCCGCGATTGCATTAAAGTTAACCGAAGTGTAATTACGCACGACTTGCAGTACCGCAGCTACTGGGATAGCAGAAGCCGTAAGGTGTTTACTTTCTTGCAAAACGAAGAAACTAGTGACCGAACCCAAGTAAGACAGCGATAATGGTACAAATCCTTCGAGAACGCTTCACCCTGGGAGACTTCTTTTAACAGCCATTTTACAGCAGGAAGCTTGCACTGAATCCCTGCATTATATACCTCGTTATTGTATTTTGCATATACAATCACTACATATACCCAATCCCACGAACTTTCATTTGTTTAAGAAAAAGCAGTTATACCGATTTCCACCGATATTTCAATCTATGCCACAGATACTGTCCGGCGACTATTTTAAACTACAATCAAGTACGAATTATATTCTGGAGTCATATTTCAAGATGTACATCGGACCAAAATCACTTACCCTATACTGTCGAGCGCTGTTCTGCTTCGAGTGCCTTTCCTTCTTCGAGTTTTGAACTCAAGTTCCGATGTTCCAAGATCGTGCACGGCGTTGTTTATATCCAATATAACGGTGCCACTACCAACCGAGACGAAGCTACGTGCTGATTGGGAAATGAATCCTACCTAGATTGAATCTACATTTGACAATGTCCTCTCGTGAGTAACGTGAAAATGGCTAGTCCAGCGACCCTTCACTTTCCAATCGGAGAACTCCGCCCTAATCGTGGCTATTCTGCCAAGCAGCGTACACGAATAAACGCACATATACTAGTCTACTAACACACTTTCTGAAATAGTTTCTTCGTTCCTGCGCACATGTAAGTGCAGCTGATGTAACCGTGCAGCGTAGACACACCCGCCTGAGAAGTGCTGTTTGCAAACAGAATCACTACCAATACCCGCACAGGCAACATCTCAACCACGTGGTTTTCTCTTTATGAAAATATAGATTGATCTCGTCACCCATGTCTTTGAACGCATGCTGTACTACGGCATTAAACTGTTGCATTTTCTGTTGTTGCCCTAAAGGCGCTGAGAACACGAATGTTCTTCCAAATCATTTACAAAACGTTTCTGAATATAATAAAAACGAGGATAATTCCGTGAAATAGACTAACCAAACGAGACATTGTATTTCCCGTATTACTATTTGCTATTTGAGATTAATTGCTTTAATGATTTGTTTCTTTTTTGTTGTTGTTGTTCCTCCCCCCCCCCCCCCCCCCCCGCAGAAATTACCTAACGCCGAGATTTTGGGTGTCTGGTTTCTACACGTGATTTAATTTTATGTTTATTGGAATGTGTTTGTGTATTTATGTATTACAGTATCAAATATTAATTATTAGAAGCAATGTCGTATTATTCATTGTTGACTACAATTGATTCTGTGTTTACAAGGGTAGGCATGAATGATTAGCTACGAGGAAAGATGGAGACAATAGGAGCAGCCAAATAAAATAAAAAAATAAAATAATTTAATTCAGGTGATTGTTCTCCATTTTAATTCGTTTTATTTTATGACGTAAATTTTGGACAATGTTCATATTTCTCAGTAGCAGTCGTGTGAAATATTTAAAATAAAATTTAGCGACAAACATAAAGCCGTTTAAATTATCCGTTCACAATACCAAAGACGCTGAAATGACCTAGATATCAGTCCCCATTTAATTCCACCTAATTCTGTATTTATTTACACAATTATTTATTTGGTGCGGCAATGGCTAAAGTGGGATTGGCGCTATGAGCTTTGGCTTTGTAATGACAAGAAGTGAAGTTTTGTCGAGCATTTGTAGTAGCTAGCTACACAAAATAGGCTATGCACAGTGGTTATCCTAAAATGTTGTTTTAGATGCACTGAGCTCTCTGACTATACACAACCTCGTGATATATATTTAGAAGAGACACATCCATCTTTTAGTAACATAACACGATAATATTTTACTGTATCTGCCCTAGGAAGCTGAAAACTTTTTCTCACGATCAAGATATCTTTATGAATATGTGCTACCATCTAGTGGCTAAGAACAGCAGTAGCAGCAGCTACAGTATTTCCAAATTCGGATCACATTAGTCATCATCATTTGTGCGTTATGAAAAGCATTCACACGTACTGTATGCCGTTTCTCTTGCACAAAAACACTTCTACAACGTGAAATCACATTACCATTATGCATTAAAGCAGACTGACCTCCCGTCGACCACTGACCCTCCAATACCTTCTTCTATGTATGTTGAAGATGTCATGGCCCACAAGACCACCCTCAAGGCACCACAAAAAACAAACAAACAAACAAAAAAAAACAGCAAGTATCTCTTGTAATATAAAAACAATATTTGTTTCACAAGATGTCGATCAAATAACCACGTAACTCACACTGATAAAAAAAAAGGTTCAAATCCCAAAACAGAAGACTACCACACAAAGTGTCAAGCAATATTTGGAATTTATTATCGCATTGCAATTGGCACAGCATACAGCATTCCAGAATGTAGAATGCTTACAGTTATTTAAAAAAATACAAAGAATGAACAAAAACAACAGGCACAGAAGGAAATACAATAGGAAAGCAGTCAGAGAAATGGATTATGGCTTCGAGTGACAATAGTATTGTCACTCAAAGGGGCCTGCTCAGTCCTTATGCATCTGTGTAGATGAGACTTCATCAGGCAGCAGCCATTACAGTATTGCCACTTAAATGGATTTGTCTCCAGGGTTAACAAAATTAGGTGAAAACAAGTGAAAAAAAAATGCATCAGACATTGATTAGAATTTTACTATACAGAACTCGAGATATAAAAATATCCAATCTTAATGCCCCAGCATTAGTTTTACGTCTTGCTTTGACAACTTTGGAACAGTGTACTGTACAGGTAGATCTGGAGACTATCCATAAGAGATGGCAACACTGGTCATTATCCTGTATGTCAATATGAGGATGTTGTTTCATCATAAATAACGGCAGAAAGAAAGGGAAGGGGGGGGGGTAAGGATTAAAAAGAAATGTCAGAAGGAAAACATTTTGATATTGCAGCTTTGCCTGCTTCTGCTATATTAACCACCTAACTGACTGTTTTGGAGGTCCACATTTTATTTCAATTTATATTGCATTTTCAGGGGATGTTCCATTGTTAGAAGTCAATGCTTCCTTTGTTCCCTTGTTACAAGGAAGCAAAATAGTGCTTCTTATCATACCTCTCCCAATCTTACCTTCTCCAGCAAGCAAGGACCTGTCTGACTGCCAAGGGAACTGATGTTGGCGCGTCAGTGGTCTGAAAATCGGCATTACGGCAGACCACCGGTGGCAGGACCATTCACCACCCATTTTGCCTTCACTTCACAGTTGGTCCTCATCTCCACAGCTTCACCTGAACAGTCCACCAGTGGACCGACGTAGTGCCGATTTGCAAACTCCAGCCATTGCTTTACTGAAAGACTGCACTTAAACGAGGTAGTGTGTCCCTCACTGCAGAGTTCCTCTGGGTTTAATGAGCGTGTTCTTTGTGTGGGCCTCAGCAGACTGCAGCCTAGGTGGAGGAGAAGTTCAGTCTCGGCTCCTTGGTCCCCAGACGTTCAGCAGCTTCACTGCCGATGTGGTTTTTCCAGAGTCTAAAATGCGCACACGGGGAACACAGGAATCAGAATGTGCCCACTGATCAAGTAAAACAGCAGAGACTAGTGAGAAGCGAGTGAGGCTTCATGGACTGCATAATGGGTGAAGTCACTATGAGCTGTCAATCACTGGCATGTCAATCACTGACAAAATCACAATCACACAGAAACACACATTGACTGGTTCGCATCGTCCATTTTTGGTTGTTTGAAACCTCATCATCCCAACACAATCAGTAACATGCAATTGCCAGTAAATACAAATTGTGTCATCTTTTTATTGAAAGCAATTTAACCCAAATATATTCTTTTTCATCCAATTATGATTATGATGATGATGATAATAATGATTATTATTATTATTAGTAGTAGAAGTAATAGCAGTAGTAGCAATAATAGTAGTAGTAGAAGTATTAACACAAAGAAAGAATAATAAGAATTGAGAATAATAAAAATGCTAATTTAATTTACAATGTGTTTTCATCTAAATGTTGTACAGAATACAAATGACCATCAAGGAACATAATCAGTGAATGTTTCTATATCACAGTTCCACTCTGGTCTCATCAGCGCATCTAAATCATGTGCTGCCAGCTGTGTCCTTACATTCACTCTGCAGTCCGACAGCTGAGCTGCAGTCTTCACAGTGAAGGAGAACACGTCATGCACAGCTGCCACAGACAGACAGCTGGTGCCCATTCTACCAATGTAATGCAATGCACCAGAAGCATGACCAGGGGTGTAGAATGGACAAACCCACAGGCTGAGACCCCACAATAGTATTTACCTGATAACTTCAACAGACGGGCAGGATCGTAAGCTTTTAGCCAGTTCCTCAGCTCCCGCTAAGCTAATCTTATTGCACTCCAAACTGTGTACAGAGATAAGACAAGACCGTAAACTCCAACACTGGGATTATACAATACATAAACCTGCAGAACAGAGATCATGTTGCACAATTCATATTTTAACCAACAAAGCAGGTTTTGCGCTACTGTAATTCTCCAAACAAAGATATAGATTTTATTACATAACAACCAACAAAAGGCGGGTCCTATTTCACTTCAGGAAGCAAATGCTAGAGATCTGAGCTGGAAATCTATCACAAAAATAAATTCACTGGTAATTTAAGAACAACAAAAAGCACTGCATAGTATATCACGAGGGGCAGGTTTTGGAGAAACTGAAAACGAAAGACTCCTCTGTAAATGGGAAGTGGTGGAAAGCGGGATTGTGGGAAAAAGTCGGAACTCACTCCAGACATTTCAGCTTCTGACACTGAGGCAGGACCTCTGCTAATTTCAAGGCCACCGAGTCATCACAGCCATTCCAGGCCAGACTGAGTGAGACAGAGAGAAAGAGAGAGAGAGGGAGAGGGAGAGAGAGAGAGACATTATCAGTCACAGAATCACTGTAAAAGTTGAATTAACCCTGAATTAACCTGTAACTCCGTACAGTAGTGTGGCAGGGCTCAGTCTGCGGGAGGAATTCAGGGCAATTAGAGGACCATGCCTACTGGTTAAGCAGGCACACACCTGGATGATATTACGTATCAGTCCAGGATTTAAAAGTGTGCTTCTTCCCACAGTAGACCGGGGATCCCCTGAGACACAGAGAGAGAGAGACCGAGCCGGAGCCGGAGTTTGCCGCCACTGAAAAGCGAAACTGTATAAGTTCCTTTTATTTTGTCTTTGTTGTTTTAGTTTGTTGTATTTGCCTAGATCCTGTGAGGGTGACGGGCGAAGGTTTTTTCATTAGTTTTTTCCGATTGCTCTCTCTCTCTTAACCGAAATAAAAACGCCGGAGAAATCCGTATATCCGAGCTCTTCTGTCCCTTCTGTCACGGCATGTGACAAGTAGAAATATAAATTTGTGCAAAATTACATTCCTTTTCTTTCAGTTCAGCAGTTTATTCTCTGAAGGGATTTGAAAGATCAGAATACAGAGAGAGAGAGGAAGGAGAGAGGAAAATGAAGGAGTGGGAGTGAGGTAGATTAACAAAGAGAGACTAGAGTCATCAATGCATACAGAATGGAGGGGGCGTGTGACCTTGTATTCAAAGAGGGGCGGAGCACAGCAAGATTATGGAAACTCGTGAGTTACACAATTTCCTTTCTGTCTGGGTCTGTAGTGTGGGGTCAGGCCAAAGGTCACTGTCACATCAGCCTCAGACTGCACGTACAGTACGTCTGCGCCCACCTGACTTCCTCTGCACAGACGCAGTGTCTCAGCGAGGCAGCCAAACCGGTAAGCTCCTGGGTCCCAATGGAGATCAGTCTGCAAAGCAGACGCAGAGCACAGGTTAAAACTGTACAGCCCCACGCGCAGCGACAGGTCTCCCCAACCACAAGTGTGCTCTGCACCCAAATATAAACACAAACATGCATGTACGCACACGCGCATACATACATGTACGCACACATACACTCACACATGCAAACATGTACGCACAGACACACATACACACAGAGACCAGAGGCCCTTGACCTAAGACATTTACTGTTTCTTCATGTTAGCACAGTCTAGGTCCTGGGAGCCCTGTTTGGCTCTCGGAAATTAGCAGGTGGTCAGACTTTTCTGTAAACTGTAGCCTATAGAAATTGGGCATATCTTACTTGAGTTTCTGTAAAGATTTCATCTGGACCAGAGACTCTGATAGTTTCACAGCTCCTTCTGCCCCAAAGTGGTTCTCTGACAGGCTGGGGGGGGGGGGGAAACAACAACAACACAAAAGCAACATTGTAAATCTAGAATTCAATGGACAAGAACGGAATGTCACATGAATTGGCTCAAAAAAGGGAATTACATATCCCCTCTTTTGTGAGACGTTAAACTGAGGTCCTGACTCACAGTGATCAATAAAGATCCACATGGCACCTTTCAAAAAAGTAGAGATGTTAACCCGTATGTTCTGGCCAAATTCCGACAGAATTAGCTCTCTACATCTAGCCACCAAATGACCCCTAACATTTGGCTACACGATCCCTGGCACCCTGACCCACAATGATGCTCCAGGTTGTTATCACTGCAAAAGATGATTGTGTACTCACTTGACATACCTGACTAAATAACAGCAAAATGAAATGTGTATAGGTACCCTATACCTTCAATTTATTGCAATGCATTCTGGGAAAGTGTAAAGGTATGTGGCTTACTCCAGAACTCTGAGCTGAGGAAGCACAGGGAGAACCTGACCCAGTTTGGCTGCACTCAGAACCCCAAGGCTGTTTCTGGAAAGACTAAGACACAAGGGTGGGGTTAGACTGGAAGAAAAAAATAAAATACAAAATAGCGCATTGCATTGTGACAAATACTCCTTGGATGTACTTTATAAGTATTGTGTCCGACCAGAAACCACCACCACGATTACCATCAGACCCACGCAGAACACCATATTTCTGCTCAATCTGAAAGGGATCATGAAGTGTCCCTCGGCTATTCTGCATAATATGTATGACAGGGGGTTGCTGGTTTGATTCTTACATGATTTCCTCCAGTGTGGTACAGTGGCCCAGGGTCTCCACAAGCAGCTCTCCTCCTGTATCACTCACAAAGTTCTTTGACAGGCTGGGAAGGGGGAGGCGGAGGGACAGATGGGGAGTGTTTAAACTGGGGGTTTCCAATCATATCCCAAAAGGCTGGTGAGGGTGTAGGATTTGGTTTAGCCCAGCACTATCACACCTGATTCAACTAATTAACTGATCATGGTATTCAATCAAGACCTTAAGAAGTAGTACCAGTACTGGGCTAAAACAGAAACCTGCATCCGCATTGGCTCATTTTGGATAGAATTCTTATCTTTAAAACGGTCGTAGATCGCACCTGATCCTCCTGAGCCTTAGCCAAGTTCGGAGGTGTCTGACCAGCTCCTGGACCCCATGGTCACCCATCCAAATCTCGTCCAGTCTGCAGGATGCCAGGAGAGAAGACAGCGGGTTCATGAGAGTCACACCGATGCATATGAGGATCCTGATCCATGGTTATTATATTCACTTACACTGACAAGTCAGTAATAATTTAGCCGATTTAGATTAGACAGAGATAACTAAGACCTTTCCTTTTCCAGGAAGGAAATTCCTTTGCAATTTAAAAAGTACATAACAAGGAACAGCCATCCCATAAAAAGACACTGAAACACCAAATAAGGAATAAAAAAATATACAATATGCAATAATGATGATAGTACTCTTTTTAAAGCTTTATTTAACCAGTAAAAAACCCCAATTGAGACTGAAATCTCTTTTGTAAAACACAAAGTTACACAAGAGAGTACACAAAGGAGTCAAATGGGGAAGGAGACAGTATTGAAACAGTAATTAAAAGGAAGAGCAGAAGTTAAAAACAGGAACATATTTCATGAATTACATACTTGAAGTCAGCAATTGAAATTAATTTGTCAAGTTTAAGATTTTTTTGAAGATTGTTCCAACTGTACGGTGCAAAATATCTGAAACTCAACTTTCCAAATTCATTACAGGAATGAGGGATGAGGGACTTTCAAGAGCATCACATCACTAGAGCGAAGGTGATAACGACATACGGGGGTGACATAGCTCAGGTGGTAAGAGCGGTTGTTTGGCAGTCGGAGGGTTGCCGGTTTGATCCCCCGCCCTGGGCGTGTCGAAGTGTCCCTGAGCAAGACACCTAACTCCTAATTGCTCCGAATGAGCTGATTGGTGCCTTGCATAGCAGCCCTTCACCGTTGGGGTGTGTGTGAATGGGTGAATGAGAGGCATCAATTGTAAAATAAATGCAGTCCATTTTAGTGAATTTCTAATTAGCAGATAGCTGAGGTAAGAAGGAAGTAGACCAATTATTGTTTTACAAATGAATATATACCAGTGGATAAATTTTTGCAAATGTTCACAGGCATTTTAGCAGACGCTCTTATCCAGAGCGACTTACATTGTATCCAATTATACAGCTGGATATATACTGGAGCAATGCAGGTTAAGTACCTTACCGGTACAACGGCAGTGTCCTACCGGAGAATCGAACCTGCGTCCTTTAGATTACAACTCCTTAGCCATTATATTACACTGCCGCAAAGCTCTATGGTAAACGGGGTCCAAGGCATGTAAAATAGTGAAGGAAGCATGCAAGTAAAGTATGTCTCCATAGTCTAAACTGTTAAAAAATCAGCTAAAATTAGTTTCCTCTTGATTTTATAACGAAAACAAGATTTAGCCCTAAAATAGAAGTCTAACTCTGTCCTCAGTTTACCAAGTGATTCATACATTTATGGCAATACATTAAAATACGTGTTACAACCACTTGATACATATTTGAAGCACTACCGATTCCTGTCTCGAGGTGAAACCTGGAGTGGATCTGAAGCAGGAGCAAGCAAGTGAGGGGGGGGTGGGAAACTCACTCAATCTCCTCCATCCTGTGGAACCCCTCCAGAGACCTCAGCAGAACCATTATGGCCTCACCCCCTTGCTCTGAGCTGCCTGTCGTCATGGCGATCTTGTTCAATCTGGGGTTCAAATGCATGGCGTAAAAAAAACAGCCTCAGTGAGTTGAAGATTCTGTATTACATTTTCGCAGGGTCAATAAATCCTCATGTTGTTAAATTTTCCAGAGGTGAAAGGATCAACAGTACATAATGAGATTATGATGACAGTGATGATGACAAATGCTGATGATAAGACAGTGAAGTCCTTATTGATGGACTTCTTGAATCAAAAATGGGTGTAGGTATCACCCGTTATCAGCAATTCTCTGACATGAACCAATCATAGTGTTTTCATATACTGAACAAATCTTTTTGATTGGTTCATATAGGACTGAGTGATTTATTCCCCATGGTAGCTCCTCCCATCCCCATCCCTACTAGTCAGGCCCATGGTGAGGTATACTACGTACAAGGAATGAGTGGAGCGTTGCGGTGTATCAGTAAACTGTACTCACATCAGTCTCCTGACAGAAGCCATGTGCTGGAGTCCAGCAGCCAGGAGAGAGATCCCCTCAGCATCCAGCTGAACTGAGTCCAGGCTAGCACCAGGAGACAGTCAGTTAATCAGTCAAAATTACTGTTCCACCGGGGAAATTCATTAGGCCACTTGTGTAAAACAAACTAAAATAAAACCATTCCACAGTGCCATAAGAAACATTCAAATGCAATATGAGAAATAAAACAGCACAGCACAGCACAGCAGTATGGGGAAACCTCTGTATCGCCATACAAATTCATAATTAAAACGGGCTTTAAAAATGAATATGGTCAGGTGTGGTGGGGGCTGCAAAGCACCAAGCCCCAGACTTCATACTGCTCATATATTTTTTTGGCCTTGGCAATTTTACCACATCACAGTTAGCTAGCACTGTTAGCACCATCTGCAACTACAGGTAGTGCAAAAAGAAAACGAACAAAAACTGAAATAATGACAGTGCGCCTCACCTGATGTCCTCCAGGGCGGCGCACAAGCGTAGCCCGTGGAGCAGGTCATGTGATCCCACAGTGGTGAGGACGGAGCAGTAGGACAGACTGAAGGACAGAGGGCGCAAGAGAGAGTGAAAGAAAAATGATTTCTCCGTCCATCCTTGCAGGAGCTGGAGGGGATTGCTGAGGCAGAACTACATTTTTATGTAATTTTGTTATTTTGAATGGAGGGGAAGGGACCGGATGCTTACTCGATGGCTCTGAGGTTCTGAAGTCTGGGCAGCATCCTGCTCAGGGTAGCGGCACCCCTGTCGTTGATCACATGATGAGCCAAGCTGAAGGAGAAAGAGGGTGGGTGGGTGAAGAACAGGGTTAGACAATAATTCAAAACATGACATCACACATAGCGTTTGTCCATCTCACAAGCAGTATGGGAACCCATCCATATAAGAAGCTGTCAGGAATGGGTGGTTCACAAAAGGAGCAAAATTTACTGCCATCTAAAAGAGTGTATTTAAAATAAGTGCTTGAGATTTATCAGCAGGCCACTTACAGTGAGTGACAGTTGTTACTGCAGTGAGAGGAGGAACAGGTCAGGGCTTACCTCAGGCTCTCTATGCTGTGACAGTGGGACAGGCCCTGTGTGAGAATCTCTACTCCATCCTCAGAAGTCTGTTTCGACCCTAACCTGAAAACATTAGCATACATAAAAAAATTAATGAATCACAATATTCTTGAGACTCATCTACCGAGAACTTCATTTTGCTTTGAGTTTTTGTTTGGTGACAGTTTTTGAGTGAATTATTATGGTTGATTAAACCTCGGCATTCCATTATTTAATCCAGAGGCAGTTGGTGGCAAGCATAACAACCCACCTGAGTCTCCTGAGATCGGGTAAACTTGGGAGGGTGGCGGAAAGAAACTCTGCCCCTTCCCTACTCATGCTATTCTGGGACAAACTAAAGGTGATGGAGAGGAAAAGATACATGAGTGTAAAACAAACACACATATACACACCACAAACACAATTGCACACACACACACACACACACACACACAGACACGTCTATGAGTGTTCTTACTCTAGCTCCTGCAGTACTGGGCAGTTTTGGCTGATGGCTTGTAGAAACTGGAGGTGATGACCTTGAAGATCACAGTCAACTAGGCTACAGGGCAGAGTAAGAGGATAAGACAGTGACATTTGCATATGAGAGACCTTCTAATGACTATACTGCTAGAAGGACTACATAAAAATACATTGTGAAATTAGCTCTCCAAAAACGAAATGAGGATAAGGTCTCAAAATAATATACGCTGGTAGGAACCCTCTAAAATACAAACCTCTAAAACAGGGGTGTCAAAACTGCCTAGAGGGCCACAGTGTCTGCAGGTATATGTGATTTCAATGAGCAGCCAATTACGGCATTGAGAAAAAGGTGTGAGTACTCCCTAGCCAATCAATGACTTGATTACTTTTGCTGAAACACCGAAAACCAGCAAACAATGCGGCCCAGGAGGACTGAAGTTTGACACCCCTGCTCTAAAATTACAGCACAAAAAAGTAATTTTCCAGAGACTGACTTACACCATGCCAAGCCTGGACTTGAATACTCTAAGGTGCTATCAATATAGCACAGCGTGCACTGGCTACCTTTTCATATAGCAGAATAACAAGCCCTTGGCTTTTCAGTTGATTTTCAAAATAAACTGCAAGGCCCAATCTCTTACCCAATGGATTTCACAGGAGACAAAGTTGAAGTTGCCTTCATGGAGTCATCTCTGGAAAACAAAGCAAGATACAACAGGAACTGTTTCATTCACTCATCGCACTGAGGCTGTTTTCTTTTTCTCCAGCAAGCCCAAAAAACTATGGTAACAGTAGAAACTCATTTGGTTTGTGCTAGCAAAATTCCTTACCAGCTAGCAGGAAACTTCAACAGTTCGCTACTTGCAAATCTCAACATATTGCTCCGGAGATACTCCTCCAATATGTATGTAAAGACAGGATCTTGGCTGATGCTTCTGTACTTGCAAATTATTGCATTTTTGCATTAGCTTGCTAGCTAACTACATTAGATAGCATTCTAGGAAGACTAAAAACTCCAGAACAGATTAGATAATAAATAATGTCTGTATGGACATTCCAAAAAGATATAAAACCTGCATCTTACCTACTGGATGCTATATTTCGCTCACTTATTTAGTGGTCACTCATACAGAAAGGTTAGAAAACAATCCGTTTCTGTCATATACCTCAATATCATCCGAAACACACCCCACATCAGTGCTGACCTTTTTTTTTTTTTACCATAACATACTTTCAGAGAACAAGTTACAAAATGTTACAGCTGTGGTTAACCCCACACACATGCCTCTGTCTAACTACGGTGGGTAGGCCACCCAAAGTGGGGCATGTGGGGCATGTAGTGGGGCATTTTACCGGGAAGGGAGCGGCGTTGTCATGGTGTCCTCTTTTTCCAGCGTGATGCTGACAGTTGTTTTATAGACTCTGCAGGAAAGTAAAGAGATTGTCATTTCAATGATTAACCACAAATTAAATCTGAAAGATAGCTGGGAAGACTTGCTGGACTATGGCCCTCCAGGACCAGGAACAAGTACTCCTGTTCGGAAGCAGGTCAGCCAAAGCTAATGATGTCACAAGGAGGGTATGGGCATATCATGAGACACCTGATCTTGGTTATGCTGGAATTCAGGTCCAGGCAGCTGGACACCAGCTGGACCGCTGCTTCCTCTTTGATCCAGGGCTCCTCGATTCTGAAAAGAAAATACACCATTACTGTGACATCATCAACCTTTGTGCATGCATCATTTATGCGACACATCATGCCCCTAACTCAAACCTAAAAGGACTGCACACATTTGTCGTTATGATGTAATCCATTCAATTTGATACAGTGAACATGAACAGTGGTCACAAACACCTTGTTTCCATATTTGTTTTCATCTCCAACATCTCCCTCCCTCTATAAAAACCTCACTTCTCAGAGTTGTCCCTCATTCCCAGAGTTGAGAACTCAGCCAGACCTTTGTAAGTTCATGGAAACAGTAAATTGGGAAACTGGTTTGACACCCTTAAAAGGTCATTGGGACCAAAGGGACACCTGAACCACGCCCTCACCTGATTTCCAGGTGGTTGGTAAGGCTGCCCAGTTCCTTCAGCAGTTCCTTGATCACCTGAGCACTCAGCCCATTCTTCCTAATCCTGAAGGGAGGAAATATCTGGCTGAATTAACCAATTTAAATCATGAGTCTGTTAGTTTTATAGAGCCACAGAGTATCTTTATGGTGAAAACATATTGACCATTTGCACAAAAGTCTGCGTAATGTGAGTTTGAGACTGGGAATGTGTATGCTTCACACTTCTTTTGTGTGTGTGCGTGTGTGTGTGTGAGCGAGGGAGAGAGAGAGAGAGTGAGAGAGAGAAAATACAGCGCATTAATTCAGTATATGTGAGTACACTAACCCCAGAAGCTGCAGAGAGGGAAGTCCGCTCAGAGCTCTCTGCAGAATCTGGAACCCCTCATTCGGCAGTGTGTTACAACACAACCTGAAAGAGGTCACCATTACCCAAGGAGATTAAAAACATTACATCACTATCACCACCATAATCACCATTATTACATCATTGTCATCATCAGCAGTGTCATTATTACAGTCTCAACACATTAACACTGTCATTACGGTCATTAGCAGTTTCATCTTCATTGCCACTACCATCCTCAACACTTTATGACCCAACACTTTATGTCATTATGACCCTCACCCATACTGTTGCTGTCATCACCCTCCCCACCACCGCCATCACAGTCATGAACACCCCGATCTCAAAACTGTCACCACGATAGATAGTGATAGATGTCAGGTAGGTAATTTCTCCCACATACTCACTCCAATCTGTGCAGATGGGGGCAGTTTTGGAGAATATCAGCCAATTTCTGAAGGTGGGAAGTTCCAAAGCAACACTCTCGGAGACTAAAGAGAGAAAGGGACAGAGAGAAAAAGAGAGGGTCAGAGGGAGAACTTCAAGGGCCCTGTTTCACAGTCATTATCAAACTCTAGTGGCAAACCAAACCACAGCCCTTTAATTATAACTTGTAGCAGGCCAACTAAAACTTTATAGACTGTACTACTTTTTTAAGTTTTTTCCACTTCAATTACATTTCACGGATGCACTTGTCATGCTGCTCTGCAACTAACAAGTCCATCACAGTCAACCGATCCTGTGAGAAATCTGAAGTAGCACCAGAATTATGCTTATCAATATCAAGCTCTGATGCAAAAAGATGGACATTAAACTGCAATGAACCATGAACCCCCAGAACCATAAAAACAGACAAAACAGCATGTCTAGGACTATTACTAAACAATACAATTAGGACATTAAGTTTGAAAGTGAAACAGTTTAAGTAGTCGTGAAATACCAGATGTATTTTTATTCAATTTATTTGAATATTAATCAGCTAACGGTACATAGTAATATTATTATTCATATGCATTTGCACTACCATTGCCACCAGAATAGGGCCCAAAGTGTAAAAACTGAATTTAAATAAATTAATACAGGTACACAACCATACGCATACACATACACATACAGAAGCATAAACATTGAGAATGACTCACATACGCATGAATACATGTATGCACACATATAGGAACTGTCAATGCTGACCCTGGAAAATAATACAATCTGTTGATTTTTGTTTTCAAAATAAATAAGCCACCAATTTAGCCCCAAGAAACCAGGAAAGATGAGTTAAATGCTTAATCATCAAATTTTTGCTAATGTCTGCAAATTGTTTAAATTTCTTTAATTAAGTGCTGAATAACACCAAAAAGAGGGCACACTCTGTCTACCCCGGTTGAGTGTTGGCCAACCCAAGTGCACATAATAAGAAATTAATTCTTATTTGCTATTTCCTTGCAGACCTGGGTCAAATACATATTTGTTTTGGATTCAAATACCTTTCTAAGCTTTACTGATCTTGTCTGGTGTATTGGAACCAATTAAATACTGTCAAAAAGTGCAAACCCCACCTTCTGGTCATATTGGCAGGCTCAATTACACCAGGCAAGATCAATAGAGCACAGAAAATAATTTGAATCCAAAATAAATACGTATTTAACCTAGGTCTGTTTCCTTGACACAATTCCAGCATTCATAGGGTGAAAGAGAATTGTGAATACTCCTGCATTGTACTACAGACATTCAATTTCTCAGTTGCTTGCAGACTGTGTAGGGAAGGATGTGGTTGTTTAAATAGAATAGTTATTTCTCTTCCAGGAGGGGGTTTCGCCGAGCTTACCTGAGTGCTTTGCCACTGTCGTTGTCCTGTATAAACCGAATGAGAGACTTCATCTCCAACCCTAGGCTACAAGACAAAATTATGAAACTGTGTAAACTGGAGAAGCCTTGCATGGAAACCTTGGTGAAAGCAATGTAGTTCAAAGCTATGGACCTGCAGGATGCAACCCACATTTTCTATGAAAATCACATGAATTCAGTGAAGGCAGAGCTAAAGTTTATGCAAGCTAATTGAGGGGCTGACCATTGTCTAAGTAGGCACATTCCTTGGCATGGCCATCTCTTATATGGGCAAAAGCGTCTTGAGATCTCTTGAGATCTAAACATTTCTAGACTATGAAGAGTGGCTCTTAGCAGAGAGACAGCCTAACTGACAGGTATTTTGCCAAGGTTGCATGTTGTTGATTGGTAGCTGATGGCCTCACCTCACTTCCACTGCCATGACACGCTTGCATACGGTTATGGAGTTCGCCAAGCAGAGAGCCCCAGTCTGGGTCAGTCTGTTGTCATTGAGCCTGTGGAGAAAAATTCAGATACCACCTGAAGAAAGCCAAAGCCATAACTGTGTTACATTTTTCTTGGCTGTCTTCTTGACATTCTGCCAGGTCACAAACACATCTTTAAAATGTTTTCCAGTGGAACAAGAAAGTATGTGAGAATCTGAGAATCTGGAGTTGTGGTTAGGGGGAAGGTGGTGATGGTAAAAAAAAAAAACTGTAAAAATCTTGCTACGACACTCTTTACCACCGACACAACCTAAGTTCAATGCTGTAAACAGCTACAATAGATATTTGTGTCAGATGAGATGCTGCTTCAGTACTTAGGAGACATAAGAGCAATGCTTTGCCAGCAGAAATCACATGCACCGTGCTCTCCGTGGAAACTTCTGGAAAGCCTGCTTACTTCACAGAGTTGGAGATCTGTAACTTGGGTAAGAACTCCACAAAGCACCGCACGCCTTCGTCTCTCAGCAGGCTACCAGACAGACTGAAAGTTAAAAGGAGATCAGATGAGCTCGCGCAAATACATAAATAAGCAAGAAGCTTTCGATGGCATGATGCCACAAAACTGGGACAGGTGTTTCTGTAATGATGAACCACGTTCCAAAAATATCAGTGTCTACCCACACATCTGATAGGTGTGAGGAAACAGAGAGAACACCTGACACAGAGAGACAGAGAGAGAGAGCGAACTACTGTAGTGCAGAATGAGAATTACGAAGCCCCGTTCACATCAAAGCTGCAACAACAGAACAAGTCATGAATGAACATAGATAGTCACTGAGTAAAGACAACATGTAAGTGATGGTTAGCATACTAAAAGTTTTCCCTTAGAGAAGGGCTCATCCCTGTTCTTGGAGATCGACCATCCCGTAGGTGTTCACTCCAACCCTAACAAAGCAGACCTCATTCACCAGCTAGAGACCTTTGTGAGTTGTTGCTATTAGTAGAATTAGTAGAATCAGGTGTACCAAATTAGGGTTGAAATGAAGACCTACAGGACTGTAGATCTCCAGGAACAGCTGCTGCCTGCCTTAGAGCTGTTGGAGAAGATCAAACTCACTGTTAACTCTGGACTGAAAGATTTGACACATTGCATCTCACAGACCACAACATGAGCAGTCCACAGTGAACAAAATTTTCCAGTGAAAATGTTGAAAAAAACTACATTCATGGCCGATGACTTGATCGGAACCCGCCTTTCCGCTGCATTTGTGCAGCTGATGTAGTCTTAACACGCAAGTACTGGTAGCTGGAGAAAGCTTTAACACACATGGTGGGGGGGGGGAGGAATGCTTACTCCAGGTCTGAGATTCGGGGGCACTGTTGCAGGATACCAGACAGCTTCTCCACATTTCCACAGGTCAGCTGGTACTGCGTCAGCCTGGAGGGGCCCACAAAGAGCAGGAGTCAGGGAAACCACAGTGCAACCCCATCCCAATGAGGGGACCACAATTTGACCAGGCCAGGTTCAGGGGGCTGTCTTAACAGGTTGCAGTATTCGGGGGGAGCCACAATTCAAACAGATCACAGATCATAGTGGGGTCCAAAGTTTGACCAAGAGCTACACCAGGGGACAGTGTCTACAGTTTGACCATAAAGCGCTGGGGGCACCACAGATTGATGAGATCACAGCTGAAAAATTATCATTATGCTGTAGGGTGGTCAGAAGTACATCATCTGGCGCAACCTCCAGTCGGGCACTTACTAGTCCGGCATTTGTGAAAGTAAATATTTGTGAAATAAATATAAGTACAACAGCATGTGTTATATTCCTAAATCTTATTGGCTTAGATTTACATCAAATAAATTTGCACACTTGCTATTTAAAAAACTAACCTCAGCTGGTAGCCACCCTTATAGCAATCTCTCTCCCACCCTCCCCATCGCCCCAAATCAATGCTACAGCAAAGTTTTGGGGTAGTAGAAGTGTTTATGAGAGACAAATGGCTCTCAAAAAAAGCAAAAGTGTAAAATGGAAAAACAGAAGAGGAAAACAGCTAGCTAAGACTACAGTTAAACTGAGCATTCACTCACTTGCATGCCACCTCTTCTGCTTTTATTTGTTGAAACTTGATGCAGGCTTCTCCCTGCGACCTGGGAAAATGCATCAGAAGGAAGAGGAAATCTAGACAATGATTTCAAAAAATGAGCGATGATGGTATAATGTCATTCGCAGCTCCCAAAATCTGTAGTAGCAGCAGTGCGATGAGGGTAGCCTGTTACACAAACCAATGGATTTGTGGAAAAGTGAGTTTGTTGGCACGATGGTGTGCTACTGTACCGGAGTTCCACTGCCTTGACGCGTTGGCAGTCAATCAGTGATCTGACTAATAGCAAGGCACCCTCTGTAGACATCTGGACATGATTTAATCTGAGCAAAAGAGATGAGACAGTCAGACCTGTTTCTACAGAAGGATAAACGTGAGATTACTATATGTTATATTATTTTATCAGTATCAGTGATATCAGGTGACCAATAATCAATATTAATGATATCAAGAGTAATAATAGCGATATCAGGAGTTAGTGTAAGGGATATCAGGTATCGCAGGATCGTTATTAGCGATGCCAGGAGTTAGTGTAAGGAATATCAGGTATCGCAGGATCAGTATCAGCGATGTCAGGAGTTAGTGTAAGGGATATCAGGTATCGCAGGATCGGTATCAGCGATGTCAGGAGTTAGTGTAAGGGATATCAGGTATCGCAGGATCGGTATCAGCGATATCAGGAGTTAGTGTAAGGGATATCAGGTATCGCACGATCGGTATCAGCGATATCAGGAGTTAGTGTAAGGGATATCAGGTATCACAGGATCGGTACCAGCGATGTCAGGAGTTAGTGTAAGGGATATCAGGTATCGCAGGATCGGTATCAGCGATATCAGGAGTTAGTGTAAGGGATATCAGGTATCGCACGATCGGTATCAGCGATATCAGGAGTTAGTGTAAGGGATATCAGGTATCACAGGATCGGTACCAGCGATGTCAGGAGTTAGTGTAAGGGATATCAGGTATCGCAGGATCGGTATCAGCGATATCAGGAGTTAGTGTAAGGGATATCAGGTATCGCAGGATCAGTATCAGCGATGTCAGGAGTTAGTGTAAGGGATATCAGGTATCACAGGATCGGTACCAGCGATGTCAGGAGTTAGTGTAAGGGATATCAGGTATCGCAGGATCGGTATCAGCGATATCAGGAGTTAGTGTAAGGGATATCAGGTATCGCTGGATCAGTATGAGTGATATTAGAGATCAGTGTGGGAGGTCTTACTGCAGCAGCTGCAGAGTAGCCATGTGTGGCAGACGCTGCAGAAGCTTCTCGATGGACACGTCACTCAGGGAGCTGTGGGAAAAACTGCAGAGAAATGGGAAAATAGATCAGAAGATCCTTATAACAGCAAGAAACCATAGTTTAACCTGCCCATACCCAGAGCACAGGCTAGGCTGCACTGACCTATCCTCGTGTGCTAGGCTCCACTGTAAGCCTCATGAAAGAAGTGCAGTTAAGAGCAATGAAACTCAATTTTGTAAGACATTTTTGTGCCGGAAGCAATGTTACCTCACCAATGACATCAACACCAAGCCAGTTTAGGACAAATTCAAACATAAACTATGAGACACAAGGGAGTGAACAAAGGAGTGGGAGAACAAGAGGAGGCATGCATCACATATATCACATATTCAGCAAACCACCCTCTGTCCATTGTCAGATGGTATGGCCTGGTATGGCTGATTGCTGCTACAATAAGTGACTCTTGTGGTCTGGCCATTTGCAATCTGAACTAATTTTAGAGTCTGAAAAGAAACATGATTCACCTCAAGCGGCCGCACTCTGTTAACCCAGCGCAATGTTATTCTCACACCGTCCACCTCACACAGTCAATACTCGGCCTGCTGGAAAACTCACTTGAGCTCCAGTTGTTCTGGACAGTGTGACAACTTCCCACAGAGCCTGTCGATTCTGGAAGGCTGGACATCGCTGTGAGTGAGGCTGCAACGCAGAGAGGCCTCATTACCTCAGAGTACGCGAAGCTGGGCTGGCTCGCGTCGTCATAGCGAACCAGACTGGCCTCGAGTCCGTGAGAGTTATGGCAGATTCACAGATTTATTATGGTGATATGAGGAGGACTCAGACGGAAATTAATTATAGTACATGGACTCAATGTAAAAGGCACATGCCAAACTGTGTTTAAGTGTATGAAAAACATTTTTTGCAGTAGTGCTTTAACATGTTGCATTTCAGCTGATGAATGAACCAAAAGTAATTTAATACTAAGCACTTAACAAAACACCAGCCAGACACATTCTTTTAACAGTCATAACCAAAGGAATGAGAAAGGAATGAGAAATGTCTGGATGAGACATTAAAGTAGCTCATGTAAGCTATGGAATGCATTGCCTAAAAGAATAGATAGCAAGATAACCAATTACTTTTAAAACCACACCTACAGTAGTAAATCTGCTGTTAGCTGTGTAAAACTTTTATAACTCCTTTATCTTACGTTTGATCTTTAATTTATGACCTTTAATCTTCAATCTTTAATTTATGACTTTCATTGTTGAATGCCTTGATGTATCTTTTCACATCTTCTTTCTGTTTTAACAATTGTTTTGTTCCTTTTAATCCAGACGATAGTTTGAGAAGTATTTACAAGAAACTATTAATAAATACAGTTTATTATTTAGATAATGAGTCACTATAAAGGTAAAACTTTGAGAGAACAGTGAGAGTGCTGGTGTCTTCTCTCTGTTTAATATGCATATGTGTTACCTGAATTTCTTAGACAGGTGTATCCCGTTCTGCTGTGGGTGTGGGACATCTGGCCGCTCCCCAGACTGCCTCCTGATAGGACAGCAATTACATGAAACATCACAAGATGGTGTCCTGTTGAATCTCTTCACTAAACTGAGTGTTGCTTGTACAGTAGCTTATAAATAGAAATTTGACCAAGCCAAAGTTCACATTACCTTACACTGGAGCGAAACTTCATCACCAGACATTTCTTACCCCCATGACTGATTAAAAGAGAAAATATAATCATTCACAAAACATGTACCCAAATTGGGCTTCACAGGTGTTTCTGATTAGTCAGGTACAGGAGAATTCTTCAGTCATAAACTGTAAAGGTCTTCCTTGATCAACCAGGCCCTTTGCCATTACTGAGCTCACTAGTGCTCTCTTCTTCTTCATGATGTTCCAAACTGTTGATTTTGGTAAGCCTAAGGTTTGGCCTATGTTTTTTTTTTTTACATTTCTCAGCCATAATGTCTTCCTTGACTTCCATTGGCACAACTCTGGTCCTTATGCTGACAAATGCAAATAACAGACTCCAAAAGAATCAAAAATACCTGTAGATATTGAAAGCTCTCTTATACTTGCACTAAAGAAGCAATTGAGCACACCTGACCAATCAGAAACACTTGTGAAGCCATTTGTCCCAAACATCATGGTGCCGTGAAATTAATGGGCTATGCATAAAATGTGCTGTAATTTCTACAAGGTGAAATCAAAAGGTTTTTTTAAAAAAAACACTTCAATAAAAAGCTGTGTTTGATAACAAATCCAAAATTCTTGAGTAGAGAGTCAAATCAAGAAAAAAAAAGTATTTGTCCCAAACATTATGGAGCTCACTGCATGTGTTTCTGAGCTGGTGTGCGTTTGTGTATGTGTATGCATACATACCTAACCTCCACCTTCTGTAATGTTATACATGTACAGAGGGTGCCCGCCAGGAATAGGACCCCCTCCATGGTCACTGCATTCTCGCTGACACTACAGGGACACAGAGAGGACAAACGCAGCAGCACACTTTCTCAGAACAATATTCAGTTACACTGTGAACTCATTCAGTCCAGGCTGTGAAAAAAACAACCTCCACCAGAAGAAATGGAAATCAGGGCAGGGAAGCACAAAGCAAGTGTCATGAATTATCAAAAAAGAATAAAGCACAAATGCTGCCTATGTAATGTACTGCACTTTCTCAGCCTGTCATACTGCTAAAACTAAAGGCTGACACCTGGTCCATAAAAAGGGTGAGGTATGCCAGCTATGCCACAGAAACACCCTCAGGTGTGGCTCCCTTTATTTTTTTAAACGACATTTTATTTTCATTTTAATTGGGGAAGGTGGCAAATCTATGGACAAGTATCTCGGGCAAACTCATTTCCTGGGACATAAGTGGCACCTGCCAGCAGTAGTCACGGCAACCTCTTACTTTATTTCCTGGATCACGCTCAGTTGAGGAATGAAATCTACTAGTGTCTTCAGTCCCTTGTCCCCAAGTGCATTGCCAGACACACTGCAGTGAGAGAGAGGGAGAGGGTGATGAACAGAGGGTGGAAGGACAAATATAAAACTGTCTCATTAAGATCTGGCTTAATTTCCGGCCTTTGCTGGACTGTGGAGTAGTCAGTGTTCAGTGCTGGAGTATGTTTACTCATACTTACTCCAACAGAGTTAGTGCAGTGCACTCCCTCAGGGCCTCACACAACCTGGTTAGGTCAGGAGGGCGAAGTCCACAGGACACCAGGCTGAAAAACATCATTGGTGTACGGGAGGCAGCACAGTCACCACACTTAACATCTTCATCAGCATCGTCATCATCATCGTTATCATCCTCCTCCTCATTATCATCATCATTATTATCATAGTCCCAGTAACTCATTATTAGTAATACTGAGCTGGCAGTGTAATGAGGACTTACCGAAGTCTTTTTTCAGTTTTCTGGACTGTCACCGTACTACAGACAGGAAGAAGTACAGAACAGTATGCTAGATTAACATTAATCAGAATTGACATATGTAATTAAATCTGAGATAATACACAGTCTATACGTACTTAATTAACCTTGGTTCTAATAAACATACAAGCATTGTTACTATTATTGTTATTAGTATTAGTCGTAGTAGTACTCCTGGTCATAGTATTCATATAATTATTATTTTATTGTTGTGGTTGTTGTTAATAATACTACTAATAATATTAATAATCCATTTAGGGAGTCAAGCTCTTACCCAGGTGTGTGTCTCTGTGTCTCTGGTGAGTACAGAACAGATATCTTTGTTGGCTCCTGAAGCCTGAGGGCATTAAAGAGAAACAGCCGTGAAAGGCCTGAAAATCATCAGTGTCTCTCTCAACACCACCATTCTTTCCACATCAATACCACAGGAAGCAGCCAGAGGGGACTGCATTCATACACTGCCAGGGCCTAATATAAAACTGCAATATATGATGCATGATGCAATGATATTACTGTGTGTGTACGTCTGCTTGCGTGCATTTACATGCATCAAAACCCCTTTCCCCATCACAGAGACATACAAAAACGAGAATAATACAAAGAGTCCAATGCCATTGAAACGAAGGGATGGAACAATAATAAAACAGAGCAGAATCAGAAACTGACACGGCCTGATAGCACAGCACTGCTTCAGAGCTTCAGATATCCGGCGCAGAGAGGAAACAACCTTACACCACTTCGCATCACAAACCCAGCGCATGGGACAAAATGAGTCAGCACCAGCTGACTTGCGCAACAAAAAAGACCGCGTCTTTACAGCAGCCTTACCACAGCACTGCAATGAAGCAGGCCTCACTCAACACCCGGCTCAGATTGGTATGTTAAAGGGTAAAATGTGAGGATTGGCACTGGCATTCCTTTACAGAGTTAACTTTGTGATATGTGAGGACAGCCCGGACGAAGGCTAGCTGAATCCACAGTCTGCAGGCAGTGATCCACTCTCTGCCCTGTTCTTTATTTCATAGATATGCCAGGAAAACGAAAGGATTGAATCATTTTTTCCCCATAGATACAGCTTTACATTGTTTTCTTAAATAATGTATTTAAGATTTAAGCTTTTTACGTGCTGGTAAAGTTTGGGGGTTGGGAGGGGGGGGGGGGGGGGGAGTATGTGGTGTCAGGGGGGGTTGGATGGAGCACACAGCCCACACTGCACAGGCTCTTTGCAGGACAGACATAAGCAAATGATGGGCCAAAGTAGGCTACACTAAACTATACCAATCACACACACTCAAATTGGATTTGTGTACATCTGACATACAGTGTCCTCCATAATGTTTGGGAGAAAGCCACATTTATTTCCATGATTTGGCTCTGTATTCTATAATTCACGTGTGCTTCTCAGCTTTTATTAAAAGGTATTTTTATACATTCTGTTTTGTTTTGCTTTAACTTCGACTGCAAATTTAAAATTGTGGAGTACAGAGGCAAATCAAGAAAAAATACGTACCTAACATTATGGAGGGTACAGTATGTGATTGCCTGTTATTGCCTACTCATGATTTTTTCATTTTTAAAGAACAGCTTAAAAACTACAACAAAATGGTGGATGTGCATGTTGTTTTGCATATGGCACAGAAATACAGGTGAAAAACACATGTAAATATAATTTCAGACATATGTAAATACATGAAAATGCAAAGGTAAATATATTCCATGGCTGCGTATACATGTAGTTGAAATACTGCCCATCTCTGTCCAGGTCTATTTAAGTTATACATCCTGGATTTTTATTCATTTAGTTTTATATACAAACCAGCTGAATACTTACAAAAGATGAATCCTGGGAGATTGCCTTACTCAGGTACTACAGAATCTGAGTAAGGCACCCCTCCTAGGCATTAAACCTACTCATGTCTGAGCAAAAGTTCAGCTCATTACTTTGACACACTGTCGCTGGTTAGGTTAGTTTTCAAGTCAATTATTTGCGTTCATTAATTCTAAAATAAAAATAAAAGAATCAGAGAGAAGCCCTTCCGGGAACTCTGACACGGCGCACCTGACGTCCATCTCGCTCACGTCGGGACGCACAGCCAGAGTCCGAGTCAGGATCTCCAGCCCGTCCAGCGACACTGTGCTTCCGCTCAAACTGAAGGGGAGAACGACACTGTGATGTCACAGGGCTCAAATACACACGAGAAAGCACCCAGCTGCCTAAACACGGGCACAGGGATCGGATGTCTCTCCTCTTTGTAGTGAAGCCTACAAAGGTGTGCTTGTGTTGTGATACTGACTCTTTGGCTGAAAGCAGCGCATTGCAAAGATTATGCAAAACCATTCTTATTTGCAAAAGTGCCTTCTAGTCCGTTCAGATTATACTTTAGGTGCACTCCATTCAGGAATGGAATACCTTGCAATATACTGTCAGTGGACCTATTTTAAAATGTAATGTTAGATATATTCCACAACTGTGTATTTAAGAATATATAATATTTAAGTGGCAAGGAAATAGAAACAGAAATGTCATAGAAATAAAAAAAGGAAAACATGTCACCATCCAGTTTATGTTTCATGTTAACTGAAGAAACTTACTCAATGGCAGACATGCCAGGACATTTTGTCAGGACCTGACAAAGCTGATTCATCTTTTCAGCTGTAAAGCCGCAGTTCAGAAGCCTGAAGGAATTGAACAAAATAACATCTTAAAAACACAGTTTTGAGTTCAGGTTTCCTTTCACCTTTTTACAGTTTTACTTATCTTTACACAAAAACATCTTAAGGACACAGTTTGACACATCACCACCGCCTGTGAGACAGCACATCCCTGGAACCAGTAGCTGTGTCACGTACCTGACAGTGCGTCCAGTAGGGGTCGAGCCACAGTGATCTGCCTGAGCACTGAGAGTGTCAGAGAGATGAGGGCCATTAATGCTTGCTTACGTAAAGCGTTTTTGACAGTACATGCAAAGGCCAATGAAGCATCTTAAATTTGAGACAGAGGAAAAGAGAGAGAGAGAGAGAGAGAGAGAGAGAGAGAAGGGCAAGGGAAAGAGATAAAGGAAGAGAGAAAAATACAAGGAAGGAGAACAGGGGAGGAGCAAGACAGAGAGATGTAGAATGACAGTGTAATGTCTAAAGTCTCTTATTCTCAATCCTAAACTTAAGCAGACAAGCTCTTACTCCAAATACCTGGCAAGCAGTATTCAGAGGGATACATACAGTGAATGAAGGTGTGGCTGAGTTAATAGCTAGTCATAGTTTGCATACAGTAGTTGTAAATAAAACATCTTTTTTGAGTTGAGCCAGGTCTGGAGAGTAATGAGGATCTGATGCAATGCGGATCTGCTCAGACACAGGAGAAGCAGAATTCAGGTTCCTCTTCTCCACTGCTCTCCATAAGACATCAAACGCTCACCTTAAAGACTTGGATCGCTGAGAAAATAACACTTTGATTTCACTGAAGTCCTTCTGGCCACTGAAAGAAAAAATATTTTGTAACTACTTCGTAACTGGTCAGATAATTTTCGAAGTATTTAAAAAAAAGTTTACAATAGTTTTTCCAGCCTTGTTTATAGCCTGGGGTTCAGGTCAGAAGGTTGTGAGCCAAAAAGAGGATTCTAGAACATTTTCTGAAGTAATTTTGTTCAGTTCAGTTTTAAAATTCTGCTGATGGTTGCTATCACCCCCACAATTCACCAGATCAAAGTTCAGGCTGACAAGACAGATACACTCAATCAGTGCTTACCTCATTGTTATGGAAACAGTCAAGTATTTTGTTAACCAACTGTGCAGTATTTAAAAGTTTTTAAATGAAAGATCACCATTTTCCATGTATTCTCACAGATTTGATGTTAATTGAGCATTAAAGTTATTTAATGTCTAATCATTTCTGAGATGATATTTACACTTGTTTGCAGTCTTTTAGATTTTTTTTTTCTATTTTACTAAATAAGAGATATAATGTAGATTAAGAACAGAAAGTAAACAGGAAGTAGAATGCTCCTGACTCACTCAGTGTGTATGGCCTGAATAGTGGGGTAAGCCGCCATCTTCTCAAGGAGGGTGAGGATTCCATCCAGACTGCAACTATTCTTCCCCAATCTAGGAACGAACACAACACAGGCATCATTGGTATATAAGTGAGTTGTCATTCTTTGTTTCCTAATGCATAATTTTGACTCTGCACCACACACCAAACACTTTCTGTATGGTGTATGTATTGCCCTACCAATTAACGCAACACATGCATAAATGTATGTGCACATGCATGTACGTGTATATACACATTTGTATGTGCATGCGCACATACATATTCATATGCATGGACACACACATATACATGCATGCAGGGCCAGCTCTTTTATCATTCGTGCAGCCCAAGGTGAGAGATCGACTATCATGCAACAAGTTTCATTTTCCCATTTTCTTCCCTTTGTTTGGTGCACTCCCCCCTCCCCCCCCCCCCCCACAGATAACCACCTTTACCAGCTATGCCTAAAGCCATAAGCCATAAATGCACACATACAAACACACAGGCAGACAAACAAACGCCCACACGCGCACACACACAAAGACAAAAACACACGCAGTCTCTCCATGGTGCTCCACATTACATTAAGATCATGATCGCAGTGAACCCTTTCATATGTGTTTATTATCACACTCCAGTTTGGATGAGACTACATACTGTACTAAACAAATGAATAATTTAGAATGACAGTTTGTGATTGTCATTACCATATAAGGTCCCCGCCCCACTTTCCCACCATCTTATTTCAGGCTTGTTAAACCACAGGAAGCTGTTGTGGAACTATTTGGTAGTTGTGGAAGGCCTGGGTTGACAGGAAGTCGCATACTCACGAGACCGAACGAAGGGACGTCAGCTTGGGGAACTTGTCTGCCACTTTCCTGAGGCCGTCGTCTCTGAGGTGATTATCGCTGAGGCTGTCAGAGGGAGGTCACATGACTGCATGACCATCATGCCAAGTCTGGGTGACTCAGCTCAGTGCCAGTACTAGAGAGCCAGAGTCCAACAGGCCTGCCAGCCCACCACCCAGTGCTGAGAGGCTAAACTGTTCCTGTGCTTAAACCTCTTTTAATGTTTCTATGCCTACTTTACAAAGAAGCGTTTAATCCATCTGTTATTTCTGAAATAATATCATTTGGCAGAAAAAACTGGTAGGAAATGCTTTGGTGCAGTCCTCCAACGACCAAAAAATGTTTTCTGCATTCCACTCTAGCCCTGCCCCATTCTTGATGTCAGAGTACAGAACCAAAAGTATCTGGGCACCACTTGAACACTGCTGGCACCTGTTTGGCTAGATTGGTTTTGGCCCAACATTTTCAAACCGGAGAAACATGGTGAGCTGTTCATAAACTCATATTCCACTAAAATATGATGTGAGAAATAGGCCATACATTTGCTGAATCTTGATTCATATTTGATCTGCAATGCTTAGTTTGACTGTATGAGTTTCATGAGCCAGGTGCACCAACAGTGTACAAAGTCATTTGCATAGAGAATAATTTATGCAAATGAGATGGACACACTGCACCCACCCAGGCAGCATTTTTCAAAATTGTGAAGTAGGCAGAGGCAGGCTGAAACAGAGAGTGCAATTACTCTTTAAGGGCCTAGCTCGAGTTTAAGCCAACCGACACTGTGATCATTCCAAGACCAAGGATGAGTTACTCAACACATTCTATGCCTCAAATATAATAATAACAAAAAAAAAAAATAAAAAAAAAAATAATAATAATAATGGTTATATTCTTATTAACATTTATAATAATGAATTCAGTAACAATTACATCATATTATTATTCATAATTGTTAACATTGTTTATAATATTGGAATTGTCCCATACTTGAGTTCACTGATCTCTGGGCAGCTCTCCAGAGCAGTGGTCAATTTAGCAGCTCCAACCTCCGTCAGACGTCCACATATCAATCTAGGGGTCAACAACACACTGTTATACATACTGCACAAATACACACAAACACACACACACACACACACACACACACACAAATAAATTCAGGTCAGTATCATGAACGAGTACACTCTCTTCCTGTTGGTATGCTAGAGACTGGGGGTGGTATAAAGAGGAACACAGAGGAACAGGGGACGGGACAGTTTAGGGAGAGGACAGACGTGTTACAAGTAGGTGTCAAACTCACTCAAGCTTTCTCAGGGCAGGTAGTCCGGGAAGGACGCCAGAAAGCACTTCTGCAAACGCGTCGCCATACTTCCTGCTACGAAAACTGAGAGCACGTACAACAAGATTAAAAAATACACAGAGGAATCGTAGGCACAAAGACAAGAAAATAAATGCACATTCTCTTACGCACCCTGCTTGCTTAAAATATGTTAATCCAGACAGGTTACTTTGGTAGGTTTATCAGGAAAGCATATTTTTGAGAACTCATGACAACTTCTGTAATCTAAGCTTCATTTTCAGATAAAGTACTTTCGATTTCTTTCTGATGTTGCAACATAAGTGTTGCTTCTTTTGAAGTTTGTTTTTTTCCACTCACTTTGGCACTAATTTCACTAGTGTGTACACAACCTTCAAAACTCTAAATGCAAACATCAAAATTATCATTAAAAAGCCACATGGTTGAAATATTTGAGCACATCAATACAATACAAATACAGCACAGTAATAACCTTATTGTTGGAGCGAGGGAATAATTGAGAGTGGTTTATTGTGTGATCAACTGAGCGACTCGCTGAACGGCTCACTGATTGACTGACTGACTCACATGAGGTAGTCGATGCTCGGGCAGCTGGGCAGGGCCTGCAGGCACTCCGTCTCCATGGAGCACCCGGCGAAGTCCAGGCCCACGGGCGCCGCCGCGGCCGACACCACGAAGGCCAGGGCGTCCATGTCGGGGGGGGCCAGGCGGATGTTGCGCAACTCGAAGCCGGGCCTGGCCGCCACCGCCCTGGCCAGGGGGACGTCCTGCGTCTCCAGGGCGCAGCAGCACAGCTCCACCAGCTTGGGCCCCGTCAGGTGGGGGTTCCCCGCGAAGCCCCGCAGGATCCTCAGCACCGCGCCACGCCGCTTCTCCACCCGCCCCTTGGCCCCGTCCCCGCCCCCCATCAGCTGGACCAGGGAAGGGGCGCAGGCGGGAGCGGCCAGCCCGCACACGAACAGTTGGAGGGTGTCGGTGAAGACGGTCTTGGGGTCGGTGCGGGCCGTCCAGCGGGACTTCAGATTGAGATTGCTCCTGAGCTGGGGCTCCTCCACGCTCTGGCTGGTCATGAGGTGCAACGCGCCCAGGAACTCCTGCATGGCCAGGTGGGAAAAAGCACACCCCACCCCCTGGGACCCGTCGTCATGCGTCAGCTGGAACTGGGACAGGAACCCCGCTCTAGTGGCGAATTCCAGCAGGTGTGGCGAGACGCTATTGGTGGAGAACACAATCCTGCTGCCGTCCAGCCCCTCCATGGCTAGCTGACATACCTCTTTTAGCTCCACCTGATCCCTCTGTATAGGGGGCGTGGCCTCGTCCTCCGGCCTGCCTCCTGATACCTTGCTGAGGAAGGCGGTGAGGATCTGGAGGTAGACCTGAGTGACAGTAGCAGGTAGCTGAGTGGTAGAGTGGGGCCCCTGGGAAAAGTGGTGGTCAAGGCAGACGCAGCACAGGTGGCAGAGCGCCGGCACATAGCACATGGTGAGGATATGATGACTGGCCAGGAGGTGGCGTACCGAGTCCTCCTTGTGACCTTTGCCCTGGAAGTACTGCTCGGCGTACTCCTTGACCTGCTGTCGGTCGAACCCTAGCAGCTCGCCTTCCATGGCCCTTTCCGGAAGGTCCACTGTGTTCCGGGGCCTGCATGTCACCAGCACCGAGCAGCCACGGAGGATCCTCCCGCTGCACAGCCCCGAGAAAAGTTCCAGGACCAACAGCGTACGCCAGGGGTCCCAACTGGCATCCGACTTCCAGCGGGTGAACTTCGAGCGGAACTCGTCGTAACCATCAAAGATCACACAGACCTTCTCAGGGTTAGCCTGCATGTAGGCCAGCACTGCCTTACGTGCCTCCTCCTCCTCCTCTCTGTGGGTGTGGCTGCAGGTGTCATCAGACCAAGGGAAGAAGTGGAAGAGCAGCTCTATCAGCGTCAGCTTCCGTGTGACCAAGTTGAGCTGACGGAACTCCAGCAGGAAGAGCAAGTGGAAGTCCGGGAGTTCCCCACGGGCCCATTGCTGGCCCACACAGTGCATCAACACAGTCTTCCCTGACCCGGCTGGACCCAGCAGCACAGTCAGGGGAGATTTGGAGAGGGAGCTGAGTAGGGACTGTACTGTCACCACATCCTCTGTGGAACTGTCCTCACTGTCAAGAGACAGAGACTTCGATCTCTCCCTCTGTCTGGACGTGGTCCTGTGCTGCAGGATGACCCTGGCCCTGTCCAGCCGTACCTCCCTGGCCACACCCTTGGTCACCCTCTCATACTTCTGCAGCAGCGTGGTCTTTACTGCAGTGCTGTAGCTTTCCACATAGTCTGAATGCATTGAAAAATACATACAGACATTATATTAGATACATACATATTTAACATGTATTTACGTACCATAGATATAGGGTTGTTTTCAACAATTTTGGCACTCCTGGTCAAATGAAGGGCTAAAATGAATCTTGAAGGTAACAGAAGCTGATCCGATCTCTACATGATACAATGACAAACATGACATCTTCCTGCAAATTTTAATGCATGACTAGTATTTATTTAAATTTATTACAGATTCAAAATACTAAATACAACTAAACATGGAACTTAGAAACTGCTCCTTTGGCTGATATACAAAAGCTTCAAAATATTTCAGTCTTTGTTTTACAAGTCTTTCTATTCATGCTTTTTGAACTTTTTATCACTCTAGTCTTCCCAGTAGAACTCCTCTAACTCATAAATATTCTTAGTTGCCTGCGCATGCTCTGGATGTCTGAGATGTCTACACTCTCCTGAATCGGCATCAGGGGTCACTGCACGGATGCTGCTACAGGCATTGAATTAGGCATTCCAAACTAGGGTGGGAACAGGATGTTTCAAATTTACTTTTTAAAAAAAGGATGTCATGACTAAGGTGAAATATTGTGGAGGATCTTCGATGTAATTAAAACATCAACTCCCCCCAAGGAAGCTCAAACAGATAAAGATAGATTAATTATTCTTAATGTGATAAACATATAAATATATGATATAAATAATATATATTTATATAATATAATAAATAATATATGAATATATTTTTTCGGCTAGATGGAGTGCCCCCTTAAGAGCAGGCAGTGCTGAGAGCAGATGTGGGTTGGGCTGTGCTTGGTGCCATTTGTACCTCTTCTCAGCCGTTTGCCAGGGTGCTGGGGAACATGCTCATCTGGTTGGTCAATGATGCGCTCTGTGCCAACAGCATAATGATTATAAAACTTACATGGAAATCCATCTCAAAAAAAGCAATACTCTCAAAAACACATCGCCTAATGTTGAAATGAACGCTAACTTCTTTTTCTTTCGTTTTCAAAAAACACCTCCTGCCTTTCATTTCCTTATTTGGCAGCCAATGAAGTCTCCTGGAGGGGTGGGAGGGTGGGGGTTCTGATAGGCTGTCACGTGTCTAAGCAACGGATTACAAACGGCTTTTCAAATTATGCACGTACTGTATCTCCTTGAAATGTTAGGAAACAGGAACACGGACATATTCACACAGGCTGAAGGGAAACATAAATGCCGTGCTACTCATATCATGTGCTAAAACTGCAAAAATGTACACCAATGTATTACACGGGCAACAGGGCAGCAGACTTTCAGAATTAAAGTGCATAATCCCCTCTAGTGTTATTGTAGCTGGGTGCCATCCGCAGTGTTTACAGAATTGTGTTTGTCGCCAGGTCTGCCACCTGAGGTCAAGGAGCCGGGCTGAGAACAGAGCAGTGTGTGTGACTCTGTCTTTCCCCTCCCAGTATTTCCCAGGCACACACACTCTCTCTTTCACACAGACATATACACACACACTGCCCCCCCTCCTCTTTTTTAACCTTTACTAACTGTTTGAATCTATTGTTTGAATTTTAAGGGATGTGTGGTTATTAGGAAGTGTGCGGACTAAAGGTTACTTCAGATCAAAAATCCATCAGTCCCTGAGACAAATTGAGGCTGTTTTCAAAAAAAAAAATGTATTCAGCATGAACTAATGAGTTTTGAACCTATCACGTCAAATTCAGCATGTCAAATCTTTACTCCAGAATGAAAGGAGAGATAAATCTGCTCTACTAACTCATGACTAATTGTTATGGAAATACTAATTTCATTTGTTAACCATTGTTTTGATGTGAACAGCATCATCTTTAGTCATGAGCTATAGTCAAATCTGGTCCTAAAGGTCAATAATACTGCTGGTTTTCATTTTTACCCTCTAATTAGGACTGATTTAAAACTGGGACACCAGGTGTGAGTTAAATCCCTGGCCAATCTGTGACATTAATCGATCAATTATCTACATACAAAATGTATGACACAATACTTAAAAATCTACAAAGGCGTGTGGTACCCTATTGGTACATACACTGTGACTATAGCCAGCAATACATAATTAATATGTACATTTTTTTTGCTTGTACAGGGTACTTTTTAACACCTAAATAGAATTATTATACTTTCAATGTTCATTTGGGAAAATTGTTCCTCCTGCATTGGGTAGAAAAGTAGAAAACCAGCCGTACTACTGGTCTTAAAGGCCAGATAAGAGCATCTCTGCTGTAGAGTATCACATTTAGGAAGCCATGCAGAGGTGTAGCAGGGTTTACCAGGATCAGCATGGTCTGGGGTCTCCTCATTTGCATGGCAACCTGGAACAGACAAAACCAGTGACCTCAGGACCAACCTGCGACCTTGTGATGTATTCATTCATAAAACATTTACTACCATTATACATAACCTTATAAAGGATTAGGCCATGTTTGCTATGGAAAATGGCAAACTGTGCTGCTCTATAGATAAACCGTCCTGCCCTAAGACAACAGAACATATTTTATTTTAATTATCTTGAATGGTTTATGTAGTCTGACTGAAGTCAATGCAATATTTCTTCATAAGTCCCTGTTGAAAGTGCTCAATTAAAAAGATGGCTTTGCTTTAATTTAATTATGATTTCAGTCAGTGTGTTTTTTAAATCTGGTCATGTTTCAAACATAAACCCAGGTAGCAAATTGTTTTCTCAAATAATGAATTCACACAGCTGGGTATTTACAGAAGAAATTGTGATTATTTGCTTTGCTCAAAGGACACAAGAGACTGGGATATGTCTAAATATTTCTAGAGCTAAAAGACAAGTTTCGGGCCCCAGGCTACATCATATTTCAGATATATTTCACGTCAATGTGAGCGGGCGCTGCATATCTTACCAGCTGCAGAAAGCAGCCGAGATTCCAAGTCCAGGGGCAGTTCGCATTGCATTGATGCGATGTGTACAAACCGGGCACATTCTGGCCGCGTGCTTCTAAAATGATCCACCAGCAGGGAAATGCGCTCTCTCCTGTCTGTCACGCGCCGAAGGCGCTCAGAAGCTGCAGGTCCCGCCAGTTGCAATAAAGACTCAAGTCCCGGGTCTGGATTTCTGTACAGGACCTCGACCAGCCTCGAGCGCACTTCAGCTACCACCGTGAGGACATCTGCCTCCTCTGCAACCTGTTCCATCCCGAGACATCAGCTGAAAAGATGCATATTCAGATTGTGGTTGGTACCCACAGTTTCCTGACCTAAACCCCATTGAAAATACAGCAGGTTATGTAAGGACGGTGGGCTGCAGAGAAGAGTCCACAGGAGAAGACCAACGAGTCTGATCTCTCTATAGAGATTCTGTGAGAAAGGAATGGTCTCAGATCCCTTGCTGAGTTTTCCCACCTCATCAAACATCAAAGAAGGCTCAGTGTTATTAAACATTAAACACTGCAAAGGGAGGATGCACAATGTAATACATGCAGGGGTGCTAATAACTGTGGAAAACATTTTTTTTTTCAGAATAAAATTGTTTGGTGTTAAAGTTTTTTCTCTGAGCAATAGTATCACACGAGTATTGTTTTCTCGTGTTGCTGAGCATGAAGGTCATTTAAATAAGTACATTTTAGCCAGCATTTTCTTCAAAGTAAATGAGGGTGCCAATAATTCTGAAGAGCGCGATATCCATAATAAACAAATACATACACGAATGCAATAAAATCTTTTCCAAAGTAGCCGATATCTTAATATTAAAATTATGAATGCAAGATGTGAACATTCCGCGGTGCCGAGCGTTTCATTCATGAACCTATAGCCTATTTTCTCCAATCTATGAACGTGAATCGAAACCCCGTACAAGACCATCAAATTCATAGCATTTGCTAACACCATCGCCCATCAATGTGTAGCCTAGTCGTTAACGATAAAAAGAAATTCGTACTGAACATGGGCGGGCTGTATGGTTGCCACAGCCGAGATGTGTTAGTTGAAATATTTATTCGTGCTGGTCTTTGAATTGGCGTTTTATTCTGTAGATCCGCAGCATGCATGTTGTAGGCTATAACCTGCATAGCCCCGTTTTAACAAACCTACAAGTAAGTGACATGTAGGCTAGGCTACGACAGAATCTATTGAAATCTACGGCAACACATACACGAACGGAGGAGTGCACGCCTTGTCCTATTTGTGTGTATTTTTTGTTTGCCACTACCCCGTTCCCACCCAATGAGCAAACAACACACGAAAACATTAGGGAACTATCATTAAATTAATTTCTATAAGCCAAATATCCTAAACATACAAAAAGGTCATATTTAAACACAATCTTACCGCAGATGACAGCGCATCACAACGCATTGTAACAGAAGGCGAAAGTGAAAGTTAAGGGCATGTTGGTTTTATTTTCGGTTATTTTCGGTCTGCAGTAAGAGAAAAAACAAAACATACACACACTCACACACACACACGCTCGCAGAGGACAGTTCAGTCTCCGCAGCGTACGTATTCATAAGTAGATAAATGAACTACATGTGGTGAAAAAAGTTTCAGTAGGCCTACCAATGACGTACATTTTCCCACAAAATTCCAAAATTTAATGCCAATTATATACAAACGTGCTATACAAGTTCTTCTTCACTTGGATCATAGAGTAATTCAGTTTGACCTTGTGGTTTCTGATTTTCTGCACCGAACAGCCGTTTGAACTAGAGGGTGAAAAGGATCATGATGGTGGGAGGGGGGGGGGGGGGGGGGGGGAATAAAAATGGTCAGATTTGAATTTTGTAAGCATGCACACTGTGGTAGGAGGGTCTCTTTTATTAGTAATGGATGCCATTATGTTGTACATTTAAATACTGTGCAGATCATATAATGCCGTTTATACAAATGTGATTCCAAAGCATTTTACCACTAAAAAATAGGGACATAGTTTTTTGGATCTGTCTATGTAAAATTTGAAGTAGGGGTAGAGGTAACCAGCTACTTCATTCATACTTCATCAAATGAAGTGGTGTTTATGAAATGCTCAGGGGTGAGATTCAATCTTGAGACATTGTACTGCTCCGTCAGTATATGGTTAAAGGGTGTCCACATTGAATTTAGGAATATAGTCACAACTTCATGGTCGGTGCACAAATTCCTGGCAGGACCACATCTCCACTGGTGTATCTATTTACAAAATGGTTCTGGGCAATCTCCTTCTTACCTCCCCACCCTCTTCTGAGTAAACCAAAATAGTTATCAACTTCATTCCATTTACTGGTTGCTTTTTATGTGCAGTACCTACTGCGTGGCTCGTCTGGTCTTCAACCTCCCCAGACACTCCCACGTCTGTCATGGTTTTGTGTTTCCTGTCTGTGTTTCCCTGTTGGGCCGCCAGATGGCGGCACTTCTGTTTTGTGTCCTGCTCCCCCCTGCGTACTGTAAGGCGGCTGACAGGTGTGGATCCAAGTGCAGAAAAGAAACTGGCAGGATGCAGATGAAGCTTAAACCCAATTCAGGGGTATTTATTGTATCACAGCAGAAGGCAGGCAGTTTCAGAAGAGCACTGAGACAGAGATCTCTGGCTTACTCAAAACAAAGAAAACTGACAGGCAGAAGTTTAGCTACGACACGTAGCGGCTCAGAATAATACAGACTAGGCAGACTGACAACTAAGCACTGACTGAATGGGGGAAACAGACCTAAATACAAAAAGGGGGTAATGACTGATTGCAGACAGCCAGTGACACACAGAGGTATAGGGCTACACATGAGGGAAACAATCAAACAATCAATTAACCAATCATTGCATTAATTTAGCAATTATACCCCTGGGTAGAACACCAGAGGGAGAGACACTAGGGAGGAGAGAGGGAGACGGGGTTAGTAGAAGAGCTGGGTGTCACAGCCGTGACAACGTCACTCCCCTGCTCATTACCCTCCACTGGCTGCCTGTTATAGCTCGCATCAAATTTAAAACATTGGTACTAGCATACCAGGCAGTCAAGGGATCAGCCCCAGCATACCTCCACAAGATATTCAAACCCTACATGCCAGCCAGATCCCTCCGTTCTGCTACCTCAGGACGCCTAGCACCTCCCCCTCTTCGCACCTGCACTTCCAGAACACGTCTCCTGTCTGTTCTGGCCCCACGATGGTGGAATTACCTCCCCGTGGAGGTCAGAACAGCTGAGACACTGACCCAGTTCAAACGACGACTGAAGACTCACCTTTTCAGGCTGCACCTGTCCCCATCCCTCCCTACCCCCCTGTAAATGACTGTAAGCTTAGAGTTGTAACTAGGCAGCTGTTTCGTAGGTGACTTAGGTGCATTAACTGTCCTAACTACTGCTTGTATTTTTTCCATAGACTGCGTTGTTGCCGTTCTCGTTGTGTTAGTGTTAATCAGTTTAACCTTCAGGGTCCAAGTTGAACAATGCGGTTGTTCCCTGCACTTGGACCGGTACTTCTCTCTAGGGGTTTCGTCATACTTGTTCCTGGTTATGGGTATATACTTTGTTGTACGTCGCTCTGGATAAGAGCGTCTGCCAAATGCCTGTAATGTAATGTAATGTAATGTATGAGAACAATGCTTGTTCTACTGCACAACATGGGCGTGGAGTAATATAACAAGATGCTGGCATATCCCTGGGTGTGTTTTTGAGTTTACAATGTAAAATACTGAATCGGGGCTGTGTGGTCCTTTCACAGTTTAAGATAGCAGGTTCTAATGAGTTTGAATAGCCTTTTTCTTTGTATTTTATGTGCTGCTGTGATCATACATTTCAGACCCTTGCTGCTTAGGCACTGACTGTGGAATGAGTTGGTATTATTCTGGCAAAGAATATGGATGGGCAGGGTTAGAAGGAAGCAAAGGTCAGATCTGAAAGACACTCAAGTATTTCTCTCTTCAAGATGTCCATGCCAGAGGTTTATTAGTTCTGGGCTCAAGCCCGTCTCTGTTAACCTGCTGATAGGTCAGGAAGGACTGTTCCTTCACTCCTCACTAATTAGAAGGAAGAACAGGAAAGAAAACAAGTCCAGAGGTTGACTGGTACCTGTTAGATCTGGAACGGCATCTTAAATATAATTCAGTAGCTAGATGCCTTCAGCTTTAGGTCTGCACCCTTGCTAAGGTCATTAGGTCATAGTGATTTGAGTTGTAGGTGTACTTCATGACAATTTTGCCTCTTGCTGTCATACCTGCTTGCCCCAGTAACCCCACGTAATATGGCTGATATCAACAGTAACTCCAAACCTCTGGACCTGTGCAGATACAACAACTTCCTCTTTGACCCCCCCACCTCATTTCACGAGCCAGGCAGAAAATAATGAGCAAAGAAACAACTTCCTGCTGTGGTCATAGCCAGCTATATAAGGTTACAACTAGGCATGGGTTATATTCGAGAAGAACAAATCCATATCTGAATGTTTAAAAAAAGAAACAGGAGGGAACTGAGCATCTGTTTGCAGAACGTTTCAGGGATGGTGACTAAGAGGACCATTTTCAGTGGCTACTGTACGCCAATTACATATTCTAACATGTTACAGTGCACCACCAACCTAGCAGAGGTGACATTCCCACAGCAAGGAATGAAACATCTCATGGGAGTGCTGAAAAGAATAGCAAACTATTCTGAGTGAACTTTCTGTTCAACAGGCACAACATTCAACACATCCTGTCCAAAAAATTCTAATTAAATCCATTTATATGAGCAGTAAGTATTTATTTGAGAAAAAAGAAAATGCGATATAGCATTGATGTAAACACAAAGTGTTTATACAACATTAATACAATGAAAAGTAGAAAAAGCTTCTTGCGTTTTAAAAGTAAGTCAGTATTTTGCATGGCCTCCTTCAGAACGCAAAACTGAAGCAAATTACTCGAGTAGATCATCTTGCAGCTGAGTGAAACTATTTCAAGCTTTTGCGGGCCTTGCCATAACTCTTATTTCAACTTTGCCTGCTTTTAGTTTTTTTCCGTGTCTAACCGTTCCCACACAGCTTCCATTATTTTGAATTCGGGGTTTGAGGTGGCCAGTCTAATCAAAAACTGTGAGTGTTTCATCAGCAGATTTTCGCTTCAAGTCATCGTATATAAAAATAATAATAATACTATATAACATTTCAATAAATACAGATAAACATTAACTTGGTAAAAAGTAACAAGAATTTCTTGAGTTTTCTGAAAAGTTATTGATATCTTTTGATATGGGTAGAAAAACACAGGCTTGCTTTCCAGATCTCTCCTCAACGCACCCACCTATTCCATATGTTTGGCAGATTATAACACCAGCACACCTAGTTTATCTAATCCGTATCTCACTAAGTTTAATGAGCTGTGTTGGTGGGGGAATTGAATAAATACAGGAAATGACCAGGGTGCCTTGAGGAGAGGCTTGGTAACCAAGCCTGTGCTTTTCTAGCCATTAATTGGCCACCTTAACTAATGTGTGGTGAGCGTTCTGGTGCAAAATGGCAGCCGTGCATCACCCAGGTGGGTGCTATACTTGGTGGTTGGTGAGGTGAGTTCCCACTCATCACTGAAAAGCACTTTGAGCGTTCGGAAAAGTGCTATATAAATATTAATTCATTCATGCATTCATATAGCATTGTATGGTATTTGCTTGGGCAAATAAACACTTACTGCCAAGACAAATAGCTTTAAATATAATTTTCTTTGTGTGGCCAAAGAGTTTTGCACAGTACTGTATATATACTGCCTTCTAGTGGCTGGATTTATAAAAGCAGATATTGGCAAAAGGGGATGTTCACATTTTACAGTAAGCGCAATGTGAAAGTGTGGTTTTAGGGGATTTTGTCACTCAAAAACTCCCTATGATGAATTTATTTAATTTTATTTTTTGTCGTGAAACTTTTTTATTATAAATTACGCAATACCATACACAAACAAGACTACTCAGGTTTCTGTGGGCTCCTAGCAAGTCAGTAACATCATTACACAATAACTAGGACAAAAAAGTTCAGATATTTACTGGTTCTGGTGCTAGTATAATTTATGCTGCTATGCATATTAACAACAACATATTGAATAAATTCATAACTAAAACATTAAAATGAGCTGACAAATAGTTACATTTGTACACATAACAGTTAAAAACAAAGTGTAACACATTGCGCACATCAACACTGTCCACATGGCCAGACACTGTATCGGCAGACTTGTATGTGTATATGTAACATGTCATCACTCCAAAGTTCTTTTCAGGAAGTCTACCAACAGGTGATGAGGGAATCCAAAGTCCAGCTGAACAATCACATACCCCTGAAAGAGAGGGAGAGAAAGATATATAATTATTATTACTATTGATAGTAGTAGTAGTAGCAGGAGTAGTGTTATTAAATATGTCACACCATATCTAATCATATGCCCTGTTTATACCCTTGTTCAGTTGCCCACTAAAGCATATCTGAATTAGAGTTTCAGCAAGAGACAGAGAGAGAAAAAGACAAGTGGGGAACAAAAGCAGAGATCAGAGACATCGAAACATAAATGAGAGGGAAAGGGGGAAGATGATGAAAGAATACAAATGGGCTGTATTGTAGGGCTCAAAGTCTGGAACAGTGTTACAGTCTGATAGGCCACGCTGTCTCCCTCAAACTGGTGAAGCACCAATAACAGTGGTATTACAGTACAGATTTTATGTCCTGTTGTGTAGGACTGGGTCATGAGACTCACAAAACAAACATAACCTGGGTACTAATGTGTATTCACTTTCCACAAACATTAACACCAATGGTCACAGTGTGCTTGCAGTTTGGTTGACATGATTCCATATCTGTCCATATGGTAAATGCTAGATTCTATCATGGGGTAGGTCACAGAAAACAATTTTTGGTCATTACGTGGGTTGTAGGGTCAGAGAATATAAGAACCCACCTGGGTTGGGATTCAATTGTAAGTCATTGTAAGTTTCTCATATAGACCATCATGGCCATTTTCAATTCAAAAATTGAATTTAAATTAATTTACTGAGGTGGGCCAAACCCTGGGACTCATTAGTGTAGGCTACAGTGCCAGTGCACTGCTGCTGCAGTTTGTGATCAGGCTCCAGGTGTGAGACAGGTATACTGACAGGTGCACACAGGTGTGTTCAGATGAGCTCACGCTACCTGGTGGAACAAAACCTCAGGATTTATGATCTCAAACAGGTCCAGGCCCTGTCTGTTCATCACAGTGGTGAGACCAGGCTCCATGTCTATATGTGGGAGGATTACATGATCGATTAGAGACACACACACACACAGACACACAAACATGTGCAGACACACACGTGCACACACTCAAACATACACACACACTCGCACACACACACATAGAAACACTAACACACACTCAAAAACACACATACACACACACACACACACACACACACACACGCATGCACACGCACACACACACACACCATTTAAGTGTAGTTTTGGTGAGAGACTTACAGGATATTACTTTTGGAATGCCAATTTTCTCAACTGCCTCTTTCAGGTACTCCACCTGACCCTCTGACAGCTAGGGCACAAATATGCATCAGACAAAAGTAATCAAACACAGACACAGATCAGGCTTTCACATCACTGCCACGCACCTGCTGTTTCCCTGGGGAGAAAGAACCCGTCAGGATGGAGACTCTACAAAAATCAAATTAAAAACAAGTTAAAGCTCACATATCTATACGCTCTTTAAGTGAAGAATAGCACAAGATTATATATGAGAAATTTTAGTTGCCATTGACAACAACAACAACAACAATAATTATAATAAATGATAAGTATCCTCATTGTGCATAATTAATAATAATTTTATTTCTAATGCATTATTCAAGT
Organism: Anguilla anguilla; assembly: GCF_013347855.1. Lineage (NCBI taxonomy): Eukaryota > Metazoa > Chordata > Actinopteri > Anguilliformes > Anguillidae > Anguilla > Anguilla anguilla. The sequence continues at coordinate 17,781,027 of NC_049205.1, read as the reverse complement.
AATTGTTGTAACCCAAAGTGCAAACTGTAAAACAAATAAGACCAGTCAATCAAAGAGAAAAAAACATGTAAATTAAAACATAAACAGTTGATTTTTTAAAAAATGTAACAATGCAATGACCAAAACAGGAAAGAGGTAATGTTATGATGCAACAGAAAAATAATATCAAAACTATTTTAAACAGGTCTTTCAGCCAGGTCTTCAACTTGAGCTTAGCAAGCAAGAGGAACTTACATTCAATTCTAAAATTTGAAAATGACCAGTGCAAAGACAGATCAGCTCAGAGATCAAAACAGATGCAACATGTCCTATCATATTGGATATTGTCAAAATTTGTGCTTTCCCCTCTGGGGAAAATGCTGAGGCATTCATAGCCTTACATGTGCCACGCATCTGACTACGGTGCTGACTGAGCATTTATCCTCGGGTAACACAGAAATATGCACTTCAGTATCATTGGCACAACGGTGGAAATTAATACCAGTTTTTTGATGACTCTGCCAAGAGGATGTACAAAGAGAAGAATAGTAGGCCCAAAATAGAACCTTGTGGAAGTCCAGAAGGAATTTCAAACATTCGTCTGTTTAGTAATAGTATTGTTTATTGGCCTAGTTTAAGAAAGCAGAGTCCGTGCAGTCTTGCTAACTCCAAAAATGCATAATAACCACTGTGTTGACAACCTCAGCATTTTCATTGGAGAACTGAGGCTTTTAAAAAAATCAACAAATCTTTCTATTTCATTTGTTCCTTATTTAATACATACAAAGTTAACTGCCTTGTCCTAAAAAACACTGATACAGTACATTTTACTCTCACAGAGCATGTTTTGTCCCTTGTGGGCACTAGTAAAAACTGCTAGATGGTTATTAACGCTAAACATTTTAGTATATAGCTTAGCAGCAAACGTGCTGTTTATGAGTCCCTGGTTACGAATGAGGAAATCTGCATTGCGGCCCTGTGTGCAGCCATTGGTCAGGCCTGCGTCACACTCACTGTGTTGCCGTGGCATTCAGGATTAGCTTCTTCTCAGCATAGTCTGCTCTGACAACCACCTCCACTTCCTGGAAGAGAGTGAGTTGTTAATGAACTGGTATCAGTTATCAGTCTTATATTTGTGTTTAAGACACGGCACTGCTTAAGATAGCTAATTGTGTGAAGATGTTAAATACCTGTAAAATTTTGGCTTCTAATGTTAACCCACCCCCCCCCCCCCCCCCCCGCCATGTTTATACGTCCGAGGTGGGAAAAAAAGTGTTGTTTGGAATCAAGCACTGTTCTGTGTGTATAACTATTGTGGTGCTGAACCAAATGGTTTTTTAAATTAAATCTGTGGTGATGTCATATACTGCGACGAGCAAAAAGGGTGACAGTCTGCTGGTATATCCCAGAGGGGGTCACATGTCACAAGATGAGGTCAGCTGACCGCCTCAAAGTAGAGAGCGGGGGCGTCCAGGTCATCGGAACCACTGGTCCACTCCACTGCAGCCACAGAACGGACAAATGTGCCCTGGGGGGTCGTCCAGAGGTGGGGCACGGACGTACTCCATGCCTTCAGCACCGAGTTGCCTGAGGACAACAACTGATACCACACAGACATGCTCAGACACACACAGAGATACTCAGACATACCTAATCACACACAGATACATACACAGACATACCTAATCACACGCAGAGATGTACGCAGATGTGCCTAATCACACACAGAGCTATACACAGACGTGCCTAATCACACACATTAACACACAGACATGAACAACCTGATACTCTCATGCACACATATGCTCTGTCATGCGTACAGATATACACATATATGCAAAATCACATTTTCTTATGTTGAAGTAACTGATTGTCATTTGATTTGAAATGCAGTCTATTGATTTTGAAGTGGCATCAAATATTAAGAGTATGTCACCTTTTCAGCAGGATTTGGAGCCAACTATTTGATTTTGTTTGCTGTTAAGGAACATTTGTTACCTTCACATTGAATACACAAATTTACTGGAGCTGAGCAAGTCAGGATTTCCATGTTTCCATGGTGCCTGTGCCCAGCAGGTTGATCACATGGCCATAGGCAGCTTCTGTGATTGGCTGCCTCTGTCCCAAAAATATTCTATTTGTTCCCTATATATTCAGTACTGCAGTCCTACAAAACTCCAAACAAAATTATACCTCTCTGATTCTTTACACTACAACGTTTATAATTTGCAACCTCTATAAGTATGCGTGAAGGAGTGTAGCCAGACAGACCAACCCCACGTAGGTTAACCAGCCAATCAGCATACCTGGTCCAAGAGAGTGGGCATAGGTGTAGATAGATCCGTCTCAAAAAGGCCCTGAAATCACAGTCATAAACCTGTATCACAATAATGTAATAATGCAAAAGAAAAGGCACTCATGACATGTCATGACAAATTAAGTAAATCAAAAATCAATAGACTGTGGGGAAAAAATCATGTGTAGATCATGTTCAATGGGTTTTCTGACTGTAACTGCCAATATTGTATGTTCTCATTGCATTATGTACACAGCCTTCTGGGGAATCTGCTCACACTAGGAGTAGATTACAATTTGTTATTGAAACAATAAGTCAAATTAAAAGAGATATTATTTACAGTGACTCTTTTGTCTTGAGACCAGAACTATCGCTCTTCCACATAGCTACTCAGCTGCTCCACAGTACAGCTCTGACCACTGCTTCTCTGACCATTGCTCCACGCTGCCCTCTAAGAGACATACTGCCAGCTCTTTTCCTGTGACGTTGCAGAAAAAGCGGCCATCTTGGTGCGCGGCAGTCACGAGGGGACCCAGCATGTCATCAGACACCCAGAAGTACAGCATGCGATGCTCGGTCAGCTGGGCGGGACTGAACACCGAGGCATTGATGACTGCAGTGTGATTGTTGTAGCGGGTCAGCCCCTGGGAATCATGGGAAAGGAAGGTCATCACAACCAAACCAAACAAATATAATGTGCATTATATGTATAATTATGTACAATATGTATATAACATCATTAACGTCAATCATACACAATGGGATGGGAACCATATAAACATAGGCCTACGCTTGAGCCTGCACTACACTCAAAAGGACTGAAAAGAGTGTCACACTCTGGTAGCAGACAGACAGACAGACAGATGGGGGATGGTACCTTGTGGTAAGACTCGATGTAATTGGACGTAATGAAGGGGGCAGAGGTGATAGACACGTCCATGCCAATGTCGCCATCGCTCAAAAAGTGCTCTGTGGGATCGATCACATAGATTGGCCAAGTATGCATACACAATGAATGCTACGTGTACACTACACGCACAAATTCACATGCTAAAGCTTCCTTAAGATCTGATAGTGCTTCATCATCATCACCATCATCATCATCATCATAATTATTGTCATTGTCATCATAAATCACCATACACATCAAACATTTTATTTTCCATACAGCTTTAGATGCCAGTAAACCCATAATTCACCCTCATACCTGCTGTCTCTTGGATGAAGTCAGCCAAAATGGTTGCCAGATTGTTTATTTCTTTACAGATCTGAAATAAAACCAAAAAGATAGAGCACATACAAAAATTGTATATATACTGTATATTGCAACCTTAGAACTGAAAGAATATCTCTTTTTGACTGTGCATATGCCTGGGATTCTAAAATCTGGCTCCTGAGGTCAATCAATTAATGATCAGATAAAAAAGAAAACCAGCCGTACTGCTGGCATCGAGAGCCAGATTCGAGTATCCCTGACTTATGCCATTGTTCAGCTTCAGAAGCGGAAAATTGTTCCTCTTATGATGAGACAGCAGGGGGCAGTGTTGAGCCACATATTTGTGCTTGTAGAGCAACAGTCCCAGGTCAGCATCTGTGGTCAGGCGTGACTTCATGACCCATCCCTGCCATTTGTGTTCATTCCCTCTCTCTACCGCAAGCACTGGCTCTTGGTCACCCCCCCCCCCCCGCTGCAGTCCTTACCTGGCTTTTGACGACCATTTTGATGGTAAATGAGAGAAAGTCTGTGAAAACTCTCTTCAGCCAGTTCGGGCTGTATCCCAGCAGCAACCACAGAGAAAAAGACAAACAGACGTATTCACATATGAAAGCAGGCATACAGTGCACAAACACAGATACAATTTTGAAACTCCCTCATTAATTAAGACATCCACACCACGAACACACACACACACACACAAACACATGCAAACGCACATGCACACACACACACACACACACACACATATATACGCACACACGTGGATGACTGTAATCTGTGGATTTGGTGGGTATAAAATATATTCTTCAATTCTGTATTTTTTGATCTGGTTTATACTTCTGTAACATCTTCGAAGCAACATAGGCCTCCATCATTTGGGCTGTACTTTATTGATTATATTCATTTTACATTAGATTACACTTTTTTGATAACACTTGGTTTTTTGTCATTTGTAACAAAGTACAATGTAATGTATTTTGCCCATTTTGGTGAACTCTGGGGTCTGGAGATATGGTGGTTTGTACTGAGAGATGGGTGGTGGCAATGCTCACTCACTCTCTGTCTCCCTGTAGTAGGAGTGTGAGCTTGTGGAAGGTGAGGTAGCAGTCTGAGGTGTCTGCAGCAACTTTTCCATTACTGCAATCTGAGAGAGAGAGAGGGAGGGAGGGAGAGAGAGGTGAGAGAGCAAGAGAGAGAGATAGAGAGAAAGAAAGGAGAGCAAGAGCAGATAAAGGAGAGAGAGAGAGAGAGAGAGAGAGAGAGAGATGGGAGGTGGTCACAAGCCTTCAAGGGACATGGCATGTATAATAACAAAGTCTGTCATTAGATAAGTTCTGTAATGATGTTCTTGGAAAGAGGTGGAGTGAAATCTCTTATAAATGTTGTTTCACATTGCCCTTTGACTTTACTCATGATTGTGCTGGCATGGTACTTACATAGCCTTGGGTTAATGACCAGATCAATATGGGTCTCGATCTCAAAAGCCACAGATTGCGCCACCTTGATGCTGTCCAACAGAGATGACATCAGGACTGATGTAATTTGACAGTGCCATATTACGCCTGTTTTCCCATTTCCCCCCACCAGCAATTTCCTCTACTTCCTTTCTTTGCTCAAAGAACAAATAAAGACATTTAACACTATTGTGTATTATTGGGTATTCATGTACAGCAAAGGGCTTGCCACATGCTTAAAAACACACATTCACAAGTCCAGTTAACACATAACATAAAATTATGTTGCTTTGATATTGTCCTAATGACATAAAGTTCTGTCAAAAATCATGGGAGAAAATATAAATAAATCCCAATTTAAACAACAGTGATGAACTACAAGCACACTGAGGTGAAAACAACCAGGTTCAGAAAGTCCTCCCCAGTATTTTGTTCCAATCACCTGGATTTGCTAATTAGTACAATTCTTCATCCAGTAGGTAGACTGACTTGGAAGACTGGGTGGAAGACACACAAAGCAGGACTTTAACTTTCTGATCCCTGGACTTTCCACCTCTGCTGATCATAAACTATGCACGTTTCACAGGTTTCGGGCAGGCTACCACGCAGTGGACTACAGTATGTTAACTTGATTTAGTTCCAGATGGGGTGTGATGGAAAAGGACATGACTCACAGCCAGTTTCCATATTCATATCTGAGGGTTCCCTGGAAGGTGGCGGAGACGTTAGCGATGGAGATCCCGACGACATCATCTTCCCGCAGCTCAACTTCGCTCCGCCCAATCGCTAGATTGTAGATATGTAGACTGAGAGAGGTAAGAAATCAGTGAGATATATGCAGTCCCAGTCACGGTTAACATATTGGGTTTTATCCATGGGATCAAAGTGCAGGAAGTGGTGGTCTCATGTGCCAGGCCTGTAGCCTTACGGTGACATGAGCCTGTCTGGGTTGACCAACTTAAGTGAGATGAATGAATGAACATTGATTTATTAACTGCTGAAATGGTGAGTTTTGAATTATCAAGGCATCAGCCATGTAGTGTGCAAGATATGTGAGTTTTGAGCATGTAGTGGATGACCACAGTGAGAGTTAAACAAGTAGGTACAACAGAATCATTACTGGGTTGGCTGTGAGAGTACTGGGTGATCACCCGACAAGCCATTAAGTACTGAGTAGTGAGTATTGGCCAAATGTTGTGTATTTACTAAGTAATGATGAGTGCTGAGCTGGGTAGAAATGAATGAGAAGTGGATGGATGTTGAGTAAGTGCTGATTGAGTTGTGGGTACAAGCGTAGAACTGAATGGGAAGCGGATGGATGTTGAGTAAGTACTGATTGAGTTGAGGGTACAAGTGTAGAAATGAATGGGAAGCGGATGGATGTTGAGTAAGTGCTGATTGAGTTGAGGGTGTAAGCGTAGAAATGAATGGGAAGCGGATGGATGTTGAGTAAGTGCTGATTGAGTTGAGGGTGCAAGCATAGAAATGAATGAAAAGTGGATGGATGTTGAGTAAGTGCTGATTGAGTTGAGGATACGAGCGTAGAAATGAATGGGAAGCGGATGGATGTTGAGTAAGTGCTGATTGAGTTGTGGGTAAGCGGCACACTCACTTCTTGAGGTTGTACTGAGCCCTCCCTATTACGGGCAGGGATTTCTTGCCCTTAACATCGGGGTATTGGGCGTGCTGGAAGACGGCCTGGATCACTTCAGCGGTTTTTTCATTCACTGCAGAGAGAATGAATACCTCAGTGGGACAAACGATGACGTCACCAGCTCTAGCAACAGGGGGACAGAAGAAAAGACTGACCCAGTTTTCCATATGAGTAGAGAAGGAATTTTCAAGACCTGATCATCTTGCCAAACATTGTAGAAAATGCCCTCAAATCAAATTTGCACTGCGGGAACCCTTACAATACTTTGCTCAGAAACTCTGTTTCACCACAGAGGAACACCCACCCCCATCTGTAATGTTCCATTCATGTTATCTCCTGGATGCTTTTCAGAAGACAGCCATATAACATTATATTTCTAACATAACTGCAAATCAGCTTAACATAACTGCGTGCTACACATTGGGGCAGATGTGCATGTTTGGCACATCAGGAAAGACAGTGCAAGGATATGTCCCAGCTTTGCCATTCACCATGGACTTGCACATTTGGGTGGCAAAGAAAAATTGTCTTATACACAGCATCTAAATCAGGGGTGGGCCATTCTGTTCCTGAGGATATGTATACAGTGTATGTTTCTACCAAAATACCCTGGTTCAATGAATAAATTTAGCTTCACACATCAATGAATGTTCACTCATAGAGTAGACCACAGTAAAACATTACATATAAGGATGCAAGGACAAGCATTTTTGTGTCATGAGGGCCTTATTAAGAAATGGAGCTAAAATGTCAGTTTGGGTAAATGATCAGGCAAAGGAAATGAGTATGGGCAGAAGTTGGCATGAAATTAAAAAATACAGGCAAGACTGTAATCTGCAAAAGTCCTTATGCCTGTATGCAACATCAGCTCTAAACATGGATATTGTAGTCTCCCAGAGGCAGGAAGACTATAGCATACTACTTGGAGGCAAAACATAAATGTGAAAGTTATGAAATGGTTAAGGAATCAAACTGCACAACATATACAAAATAGACACACATTTACTGATTAGTTGCAGAGAATTTGAGGCAACAGAGAGAGACTTGGTCATTAAGAAAGAAAATACAATTATTAGGAAGCAACTGTCACCGTAGGATTCAGTTACAAAACCACCAAAGTACCTTTCATGTTTTGTAAACTTATTGTCTCAACACCCCAATTAGATGCACAGTTCAAAGCCAAAAAACTTCCATTAGCTTTTGGTGAGGAGCCCAGCTGAGCACAGCTACTGTGGAATTGGCTCATGGATGTTTGATTTAGATGCTTTCAGTGATTATCCGTGAAATCAGAGAACTGTGCTCAGAAAGTTGCCATGGCGAGAGAGAGGGTGAGAGAGGCTGAGGGGGAGAGAGAAAAAAAGACAGAGAGTGGGGAGTGAGACAAAAGGGGAGACCTCTGCTATCACAATTTAAGTGGCTGAGACAAGTGAAGAAACTGTTAAAGCACGATAGCGATCACAGAGAGAGTCATACTGTAGTTGACAGAGTGTTACAGGGGTATAGTGAGTTACATTGTGTTACAACTTAATTACAGACTTAAGAGACGGTAAGAGGTTAGAGAAAAGATGAAAGTTATAATTAAACTGAAATAGTTGCTGTTTTTGGGAAATATGGTGGAAATGAGGCTCGCTTACTCTAGTAAGTTATCCACAGTGAAGGCTATAATTCATTAAAGAGAGGTAATGTTCTATGAGGCTTAATTTACAGTTCATTACAGCGAAAGAGTTTGTTACTGTGAGAGTAAACTATAATTTACATTTAAGGCCAGAACAGATCCAAAAGTCACCAGCTGCTGAGAGATGAGCAGATTTGTTCAATGTGAACTTCAGGGTTTTGGAATATCTACTGACGGCTGCTGTGGTCTCCAAGATTTAAAATATCAAATTTTGAGTTTAAGACAAGATCAATCCACTCAGCCAAATCACAGCTCAATCCGTTATGGGAATAGATTTAATTTATTGACTGGTGTCCTGATGTAGACTGGTTCCTGTCTCATGTGCTGTTGAATATTTGAATGTGGATTCAGAATAAGAGGAGAGATGCTCACCCTTAGAGACTTGCATGCAATAAGAGAGAGAGAGAGAGAGAGAGGAGACAGGGAAAGAGTTTGATGGACAGACGGACAGCTGTACTCACAGACAAGTGCCGCTGGGTAGGTGACTCTGCAGACGATCCCAGTGCGCGTGTGCGCGGAAGCCTGATCCACACACGACTGCGTCGTCCCAATCAGGCTCCCCAGCAGGAGGGACAGGGACAGAAGCATCGCCATCGCAGCTCGTGACCTGACAGCCGGCCGAATGAACTCGGGACGTCCCGTTGGCTCTTATATTGAGTGCGTAGTTCTGGGAATCTTTCCCTGTAGATCCGCTTTGTTTGACTCCACCTGGGTGTGGAGGGAGAGCTGGAGAGGAGGTAACAACAGGGCAGGGGGGCTGTCCCATCCTGGGTGGGGGTGGGATGGGAGTTCGTAGAGACATAGATGCTAATTCTTTAACCAACAAGAGCCGTGTTTGTGTGTGCTGTTCTTTTGTTTGTGTGTATGTGTGTGTGTGTGTGTGTGTGAGAGAACTGGCCAACCTTTCCCATCAGTATTCACACCAGGACGGGGTTATTATAGGGCAATAAATAGCTGGGTGGGTCAGAGGGTCTCTCTGCTGGAGGGGGCGGATGCTCCACCCAGTCCCTGTTCTCCTCCAATCAGGAAGCCAGCTACTGAAGCAAGTTCTCTGTGAGAGTTCCAAAACAAAACAATCAATCCCTCAACTCAAAAACAAGTCAGTTCAAACAAATATTTTTTGTAGAACAAATGTGTTTCAGTGCCAAGACATCGTCAGTGCAGCCCACATTTGTGTATTGAGGATAGCTCTTCCCTTGGGTGAAAGTTTAAAAATTTAAAGTTTTATATTTTTTGTTTTCATCAGGTGTGAAATTACCCCCAGAGCTAGAACAATTATCTGGCAATCGTGGAGTTGCCAGTTTGAGCCCTGGCTCGCTGGGTAAAAAATGTGAAAGTGTTCTGGAGCAAGACCCAACCCCTAATTGCGTTCAACAAGCTGGGGGGCACCTTTTGCTGTTGGTGTGTGTTACGAGCGGGTGAATGAGAGGCTGACAGAGAGGAGTGCAGTCTCTGTCGAGTGGGCAGGCCTGAAGCCGGGCTGGTGGGGGTCGAGCAGGTTATTTTGGGAGAATGCATTCATCAGACAGGTAGAAAGCAGAGAGGCCAACAGGTGAAACGAGGACACCATCTGTTCACTGTTAGATAGCACCAGTGGGGCTATTGCAACTGGAGGAAGACCATATTGGTTTACCCGCATTGCTGCTTTACCATGAGTGCAAGTACTGCAGGCACTGTACAGTCATTGATTGTTGGGTTTCTTTTGAAGTGCTACTTGCAAATTATTATATATATATGATATATACAGAATATATATATATATATATATATATATATATATATCCAGTGAGCTTCATAATGTTTGGGACAAAGACATATTTTTTCTTGATTTGGCTCTGTACTTCACAATTTTAAATTTGTATTCAAAAAATTCACTGTATTTTTTTACATTTTTGTTTGACCATACAGATGTTACAGCACTTTTTATAAATAGTTCCCCATTTCAGACCATCATAATGTTTGTCAAATTGCATCACAGGTGTTTCTGATTAGTCAGGTATGTTCAATTGCTTTCTTAGTGCAAGTATAAGACTTCAGTATCAATTGCTTTCAGTATCTAGTTTTGCTTCTAGCCTTTTAATTTTCTTTGGAGTCTGGTGTTTGTCAGCATGAGTACCACAGTTGTGCCAATGAAGTCAAGGAAGCCATTATGAGGCAAAGAAACAAGAAAGAACAGTCAGAAACATAGGCCAAATTTTAGACTTTTAGAAAATCCACTGTTTGGAATGTCATTAAGAATGTGACCTTCGTCATCACAACGAGCCTGTGGAGTACAGGGCCAAATCAAGTAAAAATTCTGTTTTTGTCCTAACCATTATGAAGCTCATTGTATATGTGTGTGTGTGTGTGTGTGTGTGTGTGTGAGAGAGAGAGAGAGAGAGTGTGTGTGTAACTTAATTCCAAATGTAAACCATTTACAATTTTTTGTTCCAAAAGCAACGAAGCGTAAAAGGGGGCATAGCTTCTTGGTTGTGAGACGCAATGAATCCTGATTGGACAACTGCTTAGCTTCATTCCAGAACAACAAACCATAACAATATATCTGGGCATACAACCTAAGATGAAATATTGTAGGATAATGTGTAGAATTTGAATAATAAAGGCAAAGGGAGATTAATTCTACATGTAGCAATTATTGAACTTGCGTATGGAAGAAAAAAAAAATGACTCAAAAGCTGACAGATGGCTCGGTTCAATTTTAGTCATGCTAGAACTCAAGGAAGAGTTCATCCAAACCATCCAGCTGAAAAAAAGAGGCTGATAATAAAACATTTTTCCTACCGGACTGACAAAAACACAGTAAAAAAAACTACCAGACATGGCTAGGTCACCACCATATTTAGAAAGTGCATTGCGTTACATTGTTTTCACTTTATTTCTGTATCAAGTTGGAAACTGTATAAAGTTTCTTTTCCAAGGAAACTATATATTGGACTGGGTCTGTACGTAATGACTTAAATTAGGACAAAGGTTGCTTTTTTCTGGAAACTGTTTATAATGTGCAGTAAACAGTACGCAAGGAGCTAGCATGGACCTTATTTGGCGGGACACTGTGTTCTCTCAGTAGATGCTGGGTCAGGGGATGGGGCTGAAGAAGTTTTGTAATAATCATTAGTTTTGTTTTGTAAAGTAAGTAATAATCAAGAAAAAACTGATGACCCATTTCTGCTTTAAATCAAAAGGATGTGGTGGTTGTCTGGTGTGACTTCAGAGACTTCTTGAGAAACCCCTCTCACCCCACCCGCCCCGTGATATTTTTACGACTCTCAAAACCGTACAAAAAAAACATGCCGGGAATATCGGTTCCAGGAATAAGCTGTCCGCACCGACCTGAACGTAAGCAGCCAAAAAAAAAAAAAAAAAAGAAGTATCAGATGAGAACGTGACTCAACCAGTAAGGACACGAATACAAAACAGAAACATCCAGGCCTGGGGAAGTCACCTATCACACATGCACCAGCCCCATTTTCCAGATTGCCGGGCAACAGTCACTTTAAAACTGGACAGATGAGTTCTGAGTGGTTCAGCCACATGCTGGAAATATTTATATGATCTTACTACTCTCTCAAAACAGATCAAGGATCATTTTGGGTAGACTGACGCTGTTTGTTATGGCAACAGGTGGATGTCGACTAAAGATTGAATGGATCTTCAATGCCCTCTTTCCTCATGTTATGTGAGCTGTACTGACCAATATCGCTGTGGATCAACCACCACAGGAACAGAAGTTCCTTCAGGACAAATAAAGTTGAGTGTCTATCTATCTATACGCTAAAAGGTGAATGTTTAAATTGTGTGCATATATTTGCCACAGAGGAAATATTCTAGCTGCTCATTTGCCCGGTAAAAGAAGATTATAGATCAGCCCAATAGAAAATGGCTGGCGCACCAACAGCTCCAACACTGCGTACAGTAAATTAAACACAAGGCTTGGACTCATGCACTATTAAAGGGCTTCGATTCCACTTACAGTTAAAATTACATTTTGAACAACCAAGATTTTCTCAGGACAATATTATTTCTATTATTTTTATTGCGAGAACAGTATAGTAATATGCAAGCATTCATCCGCTGACATTTTTTTTTCAAAAACAGAAATTTGGAGGTATATACAGTATTACATTCCATGAAGGTTAACACGACCACTGTTCAAAGAAGAACCTTGGGTCTTTGCACGTCATCCTCGACCCCTCACGACAATGACTCACACACTCGAAACAGAGGCCAGACTGACAAAATAAATAGATTTATTTAATAAACCTTCACGCGAATACAGATTCATTTCAGACATTTTCTCAACAGCGTCGATAAAAGAGCTGGTCTTTACAATAGAAAGCATGGAAATATATTAAACAGACTGATTTAATTGGCAGAAATAATAAAACTACACTCAGTGTATGTGGGTACCATTAAAAGGAACCATCCCAAATGGGATTAGTATTGTATAGATTATTTAATGTTGATACCAAGAGATACATTAATATTAAACTACATTTAGCATGTGCATGTTAAGGATTAATATCCACAATGCTGAGAATTATTACTTCAAAACAATTGTGGGTCACAAGACACTTGATCAAGAGAAACTTCTTTTGCATCTTCACCTGCAGCTTTGGCATAGAAAGGGAAAGGAAAAGCGAAAGAGAAACGAGTGCTCCCTTCAGCCTAATCTCTCCCCCTAATTTCTCCCCCTCTCTCTCTCTCTCTCTACTGCATGGTCCTCTGACTAGGACCCATGAGCCCCCATCTTTCCCCTACACACACGGACACACTTAATACCTCCCAGTGCACCAGCATTCGGGCACACGTGCGCGCTCGCGCTCGCACACGCTCGCTGCGCCGTCACACCTCAGGTCCAATCACAAATCCTGGAAGAGGGGCGTGGCTTCGTTAGGATAGGAGGACGGACAAACCTCGACTGAAGATAGCCGCGGCGAGAAGCAACGTGCATAATAATATTAAAAAGAGGAACTCAACCGTATACAAAAGTGCTGCCCTTGAGTCACGCAGATTTACACGTCTCTTACGCATCCGCAGGAGTTCTGGAGAAAAGGGGCGGTGCTCAGTTCCCTGACCACGGTTGCCGGGGGCGACACAGCTGGATTGGCAACTGTCCTTTGTGAGGGGACAGGAATGTTTATAAGTTAACAGACAGCTTCTCCCTCAGCGTGAATGCGTCAGAAATCACCACAGACGGCTCTCCTCCACAGGACATCCCAAAAACGCTCTCCGACCACGTAAAATCTCCACCCCCACAAGGCTTGGCCCCGCCCCCACAGTGATGTCATGGTGCCGCCGTGCCGCTGCCGTTCAGTTGGCCACGCCCTGCGGAATGTCGGGGATCAGGGAGGCGAAGAAGCCCTTGAAGAAGACCCACACAGTCCAGGCCAGAGACACTCTGTGCGGGGGCACGAGCACCGCGTTTGGGAGAGCGGCGTCTTCCGGTACCGCCCCTTCCTGCACCGCCCCGCCCTCTTCTTCTGCACCCTCATCTGCATTTGCATTGCCTCCACCAACTGGGACATCCCCCTGCAAACAAACAGGCTTGTGAACTCTCAGATCCAGAACAGTTACACACACATACACACACACACACCTACACACACAAACACACACACAGGGTTTCAGTGACTGTGACAATGGAGAAGTGGAGAAAAAGACTATAGCAGGTTTAAATCCATTACAGTTAGCCCACTAGGCACTTCACAAATGTCCAGCAGGAGGTCCGGGTCTTACCAGCTCTGGGTTCCTGTTCTGGTTCTGCTGGTTCTGGATGACCTCTGGCGCCTGTTCATTTGCAACTGGGACTATGGGCCTCCGGCGGAAGGGGAACCAGCCAGCCGTGTGCCTGAGGAGCAAGGAGAGGAACAGGTAAATACAGGTAAATACAGGCAAACCGTGACACTCCCAAATACAGAGAGAAAGTTGGAGGGGTCAGTATTCCGACATCTTAACTGCGCAATCCACAATGAAGGACAAGAGCCACAGGGAACACGGTTAATGAAACAGGGGTTGAACAGACCGTGACATATCCACATAGTGGAGCCAAAGAGGTCAGCCATGCAAAGAAATGTAGTGGATTAGTTTACTTTCGCCACCAATGCATGAATGTGTCAGGCTGTGCTAATCTTCCGCTTTTAACACTGCATTGAAAGCAATCCCCAACATTCCCAGACCAGCTAAATCAATGCCAGAGACAAATTGACAGATTAGCCGCTGCTATTAAAGCTTTGGCAAAGGTGTGCTCGGCTATCCCAGCACAGGTCTTTTTTTTTTCTTTTTTTTTTTTAAATCAGCGAATGCTTGCGTCCTTGAGCGCGACCTCCAGCTTATCCTAAACCAACAAGAACAGAGCGAGACAGCCAAACAGCATGCAGAGCAGGGCTATCCCTGTTCCAGCTGAACAGTGGAAAATACCAGGGCCACGTGCTTTAGGTTAGTGACCAGAGCAGTAAAACAGAGTGGCCCGAAATGGTGACTCCAAATGGGTTTTGACATTATCGTTGGGGTTAGGATTAGCACTGAGCTTAGCGTTCCTCTGTATCTGTTGTTGCGCCCAGAAAATGAAAGAAAAAAACAAACATCCCCTGAATTGCCAACCAGTGAGCTTTTGATTTTGAACTATTGATATTGTTCGGTGTCCACTTTGAATTAGTGAGAGTAACTGGATAAATTGCTAGCTTTCAGCCAAACTGTAAAATCAATAAATGCTTCCTCTAAGTGAAAGGTTACCCTTCTGAACAGTTCTGTTTTTTTTCCTGCCTAACCTTCTGTGATTTACTGGTATACTGGCATTTACAGACACAAACACAAGGAAACATTCATTCTAGGAGTGATGAGTGATGACACACCGCGCACATATGAAGCTCCGCCCCTCCTAGTATGTTCTAGAATGAGCGGTTAAGAACACCGACTCGGCACTGTTTACATAACGCTCAAGGACAGGTACAGTACAAGCAAAGCAGTTTCCTCGGGCTGTTCAAAAACCACACACACACACACACACACACACACACACACGATCCCGGACGAGCCCACCCCAACAACAAACAACCGGTATCCTGGAGGGTACTGCCTAGCACCAAAACCTGCTTGCTTGCACCTGCTAGCACAACACAGAGCCCACATACTGCAGCTGTGAACAGTGACCTCCCAGTGCAATTCCACACTGACAGGAATACGAAGGTATATTTTAAAAATACAAAAGCACAATCAGTGGTACATGTGGACCAAACCGATGACTCAACTCAGTTCAACTGCAGATAAAAACACCGATTAGAAAGAAAAGTCCACCTATTCGTAAGAATGCGATTATGTAATATGAGCCAAGTACAGTCAAAGGTACATGAATAGACAAATTAACATTTTACCGGCAGATACTAATATGGATAAGAATATGACTATGTATATGAGAATAAAGGCGCAATCACAGGGACATGAGTAGCAGACTGACAAATTAACATTTTACCAGCAGATATTAATACAGACGAGAATGTGAATATGTATATAAGAATAAAGGCACACTCACAGGTACGTGAGTAGCAGACTGATAAATTAACATTTTACCGGCAGACATTAATAAGAATATGAATATGTATATGAGGATAAAGGCGCACTCACAGGTACATGAAGAACAGGCTGCTCATGACCAGGACGAAGCGGCTGAGGGTGGAGTAGAAGTACACGATGCTCAGGAAGACGGTGAAGCGCGCCGCCGTGTACGCCCAGTCCAGCCAATCGCGGTTGCCGTCCTCCTCGTCCTCCATCACCGGCCCGCCCTGGGCGTTCATGCGCAAGTTCGGGTTGGCCCCGCCCGGGTTGATGAACTGGGGGTCGGCCACGTTCTGATTGGCCGGCAGGTTGTCGATGGGCGCCGGGTTGGGCAGGGCGGCGGGGTGGGGGGCGGGGGCGGGCGTCACGGGGGCGGAGGCAGCGGCTGCCATGGCGGCCTGGCTAAATGGTCAAATTGGGAGAGGGCAGGGTGAGCGCGGGGAAAACGAGGACAGCACCAGCAAAGCATTATGGGAAGTCTGCTCCTCCATATTTCAGTGAATCACACTGGCAGATAGCATGGATTCTACCTCCAAGCACTGATCCTGAATCAGTATAGTCCTTTAACTCTCAAAGGTGATGATGGAATTTTGTGCAAGTAACCTGACCCTGGATCAGCACTTGGCAGCAGAAGGCATCCAAAACAAATCCCATGGGGGAGAGGAGCAGAGGAAGGATTAGCATTCCACAGCTGCTTGTTGAATTTATTATGCGACAGGCAGCTCTTACACAGAGACATTTTTACCCACATACATGAGTCCACACATGTATTACAGTAGTAGAGAACAAGTATTCACTAATGCATGGAGTATACAGGTAGTAGTAGCAATTACATAGTATAGTAGTAGGCAAGTGAGTTCTTACTAATACACGCAGTAGAAGAAAATGAGTGCCACTACTGCATGCAGTAGGCAGTACAAAGTGTGCCTTTACAAGTGAGCTTGTTCATTTGAATTTCTGTTGTATATGACATCAGGTTGTTATGTGTATTGTGTCCAGTCTGTTTTTGATGTTGACTGATGATATGCCCAGCAATTAATTTCCCCGCAGGGATAAATAAAGTTTATTGAATTGAACTGAATTACTCAACCAGGTGCCAGTAGAGAGTGAGTACTTACTAATGCTTGTAGGAGAAAGGACCATTCACTCATGCAGGTAATAAAAAGAGAGCACTTACTAATGCATGTAGTACTGGCGGTAATGGAGTGAGCACTTACTAATGCATGTAGTACTGGCGGTAATGGAGAGTGAGCACTTACTAATGCATGTAGTACTGGCGGTAATAGAGAGCGAGCACTTACTAATGCATGTAGTACTGGTGGTAATGGAGAGTGAGCACTTACTAATGCATGTAGTACTGGCGGTAATAGAGAGCGAGCACTTACTAATGCATGTAGTACTGGCGGTAATGGAGAGTGAGCACTTACTAATGCATGTAGTACTGGCGGTAATGGAGTGAGCACTTACTAATGCATGTAGTACTGGCGGTAATGGAGAGTGAGCACTTACTAATGCATGTAGTACTGGCGGTAATGGAGAGTGAGCACTTACTAATGCATGTAGTACTGGCGGTAATGGAGAGTGAGCACTTACTAATGCATGTAGTACTGGCGGTAATGGAGAGTGAGCACTTACTAATGCATGTAGTACTGGCGGTAATGGAGTGAGCACTTACTAATGCATGTAGTACTGGCGGTAATGGAGAGTGAGCACTTACTAATGCATGTAGTACTGGCGGTAATGGAGAGTGAGCACTTACTAATGCATGTAGTACTGGCGGTAAAGGAGAGTGAGCACTTACTAATGCATGTAGTACTGGCGGTAATGGAGAGTGAGCACTTACTAATGCATGTAGTACTGGCGGTAATGGAGTGAGCGCTTACTAATGCATGTAGTACTGGCGGTAATGGAGAGTGAGCACTTACTAATGCATGTAGTACTGGCGGTAATGGAGAGTGAGCACTTACTAATGCATGTAGTACTGGCGGTAATGGAGAGCGAGCACTTACTAATGCATGTAGTACTGGCGGTAATGGAGAGTGAGCACTTACTAATGCATGTAGTACTGGCGGTAATGGAGAGTGAGCACTTACTAATGCATGTAGTACTGGCGGTAATGGAGAATGAGCACTTACTAATGCACGTAGTACTGGCGGAAATAGAGAGCGAGCACTTACTAATGCATGTAGTACTGGCGGTAATGGAGAGTGAGCACTTACTAATGCATGTAGTACTGGCGGTAATGGAGAATGAGCACTTACTAATGCACGTAGTACTGGCGGAAATAGAGAGCGAGCACTTACTAATGCATGTAGTACTGGCGGTAATGGAGAGTGAGCACTTACTAATGCATGTAGTACTGGCGGTAATGGAGAGCGAGCACTTACTAATGCACGTAGTACTGGCGGTAATGGAGAGTGAGCACTTACTAATGCATGTAGTACTGGCGGTAATGGAGAGTGAGCACTTACTAATGCATGTAGTACTGGCGGTAATGGAGAGCGAGCACTTACTAATGCATGTAGTACTGGCGGTAATGGAGAGTGAGCACTTACTAATGCATGTAGTACTGGCGGTAATGGAGAGCGAGCACTTACTAATGCATGTAGTACTGGCGGTAATGGAGAGTGAGCACTTACTAATGCATGTAGTACTGGCGGTAATGGAGAGTGAGCACTTACTAATGCATGTAGTACTGGCGGTAATGGAGAGTGAGCACTTACTAATGCATGTAGTACTGGCGGTAATGGAGAGCGAGCACTTACTAATGCATGTAGTACTGGCGGTAATGGATAGTGAGCACTTACTAATGCATGTAGTACTGGCGGTAATGGAGAGTGAGCACTTACTAATGCATGTAGTACTGGCGGTAATGGAGAGTGAGCACTTACTAATGCATGTAGTACTGGCGGTAATGGAGAGTGAGCACTTACTAATGCATGTAGTACTGGCGGTAATGGAGAGTGAGCACTTACTAATGCATGTAGTACTGGCGGTAATGGAGAGTGAGCACTTACTAATGCATGTAGTACTGGCGGTAATGGAGAGTGAGCACTTACTAATGCATGTAGTACTGGCGGTAATGGAGAGTGAGCACTTACTAATGCATGTAGTACTGGCGGTAATGGAGTGAGCACTTACTAATGCATGTAGTACTGGCGGTAATGGAGTGAGCACTTACTAATGCATGTATTACTGGCGGTAATGGAGTGAGCATTTACTAATGCATGTAGTACTGGCGGTAATGGAGAGTGAGCACTTACTAATGCATGTAGTACTGGCGGTAATGGAGAGCGAGCACTTACTAATGCACGTAGTACTGGCGGTAATGGAGAGTGAGCACTTACTAATGCATGTAGTACTGGCGGTAATGGAGTGAGCACTTACTAATGCATGTAGTACTGGCGGTAATGGAGTGAGCACTTACTAATGCATGTATTACTGGCGGTAATGGAGTGAGCATTTACTAATGCATGTAGTACTGGCGGTAATGGAGAGTGAGCACTTACTAATGCATGTAGTACTGGCGGTAATGGAGAATGAGCACTTACTAATGCATGTAGTACTGGCGGTAATGGAGAGTGAGAACTTACTAATGCATGTAGTACTGGCGGTAATGGAGAGTGAGCACTTACTAATGCATGTAGTACTGGCGGTAATGGAGAGCGAGCACTTACTAATGCATGTAGTACTGGCGGTAACGGAGAGTGAGCACTTACTAATGCATGTAGTACTGGCGGTAATGGAGAGTGAGCACTTACTAATGCATGTAGTACTGGCGGGCGTACATCTGCTGCAGCCAGAGCAGCTGCTGGGGGCTGTAGAGGGAGTAGGTGGGGAACGTCGGGTGTGTCATCTGCGCCGGGGAGGGCCTGCGGGAGGGACAACCAGGACGGTCAGCGACGTGGCGACGCGACCCGCGCTCGCCATAAACAACATTCCAGCGTACGCGCCGATGGCCGCCGGGGACGCTACGCGGCGCAGGGGGTCAGCGTAAACAACATTCCGCCGACGGGGCGCGCGGTCGGGGATTAACGGCATTCCGGCACGCTGCCGCGGACCTCCGCCGGCAACATTAGGACGGACCTCCGCGGTCGCCTCGCGGTAAACAATGTCCCCATGGGCGCTACGGTCATCCGTCAGCAAAGTTATAAGTGCAGGGGGGTCACAGTAAACAACACTCTGCTAATATATCACACGGTCAAGATCAACAAAATTCCTATATACAGCACTGTCGCTGTAAACAACACTATGATATATACCCATCAGGCCCCATGAATATCATTCCAAAACCCGGTCACCCTTAGCAACACTATGATGTGCCCTACAGTCTCATAGTACACCACATGGTCAATATCAACAATATCAAAACACCATGTGGCCAGCGTCAGCCACGTGAGTAAACAGAGTGGTCTAAAGTGCAGTCACTATTAAGAGCAAAGAACAGAGAGAGATACCACACAGTCAAAAACCTAATGGAGGTATACCACACACTCACCATTACCTGACAGAAAAGTCACCCCCACTTTTAACTGGTCTTATTTTTAATGTACATAATAGACCCTCGGTCTCTGAGTCTCTCAGGAACCCGGAGGTGCAGTGTAACCCCAACCGTGTTTTGGGGGGGGGGGGGGGGGGCACATTACTCACGCTGTGGCACCGGTCCAGGGGGGCGTCGAGCCCGCGGGGTGTCCTCTGCGTCTCAGCCCATCTGCTTGGGGCCCCGACGGGGGTGACGGAGGGGTCGCGGGGGCGCCCGAGTCCTCTCCGGTCACGAGGGGCGAGGGACCCCCCCTCCGCTGCTCCGCCGGCGTCACCTGAGCCTGGGAGCGACAGGCGGATACCGTTCACATCTGAAACCGCGAACTCGCGCACACCAGGAAGTGCCACGAACGCCGCACCCGTGCGCGCGTGCGCACAAACCAGGAAATGGTTTTCTGCCAGCGCACCCTTCTCGCGCGGCTGAGCATCCAAAAAATAAAACCACCTGGTGTGAAACTGCGGCGCCGTCCCTAATCGAATCTGCAACTTAACGGCTTCCTTTCAGAGAAAAACACATCGAACCGAAACACAGCCCCCCTGGGGAGGGGGCCGGGCGGGCATGGCTACGGAGCGCTGGATGCACCTGTCTCGAGTCACAAAAAAAGGGGAAACAACACCTCTCACACAGTCCTCTCACACAACACAGCAGACAAAGGAGCGTCGCCGAGCGGCACAGGGGAGAAGAGGTTTCTGGTGACAGTGCTCCATTTCTCTCCCGATCAGACCCTATATTCATAAAGCATCTGGGAATAGGAGCGCTGATCTAGGATCAGGTTTCCCCTGTCCCCCGTGCTATCCTTATCCACTGTGAGCTAACAGCCCAAACTGATCCTAGATCAGCAGTAATACCTTGAGACGCTTTGTGACTACAGGCCCGGCACTGTGAGAACTGAGGAGCTGAGAACACACCCTCTGCCTTTATACATATAGCTCATCTGCAGACTCATCTCATTTTTGTTCTTTATCAAAGGGTGTGCTTCATCATTTTAGGGAAACAAGTGGCCTGGGTTAAGTTTCTACCGCACATGCAATGGAGAAGTACAGCTTCCTCTGTAGATAAGCATCCGGCGTGTAGCATTTCTTGCATTTTGCTTCAGAAAAGCCCAGGTCATTAACATGAACGACAACAAAAAAAGCACCAGGGAGAATTCTGGAAAGGGGGAGGGGCCTACCTTGGGCTGAGCTCCCAGTTGACCCGCCGGTAGAGCCCTGAAGGTGCAGACCAGGTGAACGGTGGGCATTGGGTCCGACTGAGAAGAACACAGAACATTCAGAACACTGAGCACAATGTTGGAACACAGCACACACAACCCAGGGTCAGAACACAGAACTGAGAACACAGAATCCAGGGTTAGAGCACATAACTTACAGCACAGAGGAAAAACCAGATGGAATCTGAAGGCTCAGGTCTCATAAATCTCATTCTTTTCAGATATTTTCTTGTGAAGTGGCCCACGACACTTTCTGGATCAAAGTTTCCCGTTCCTGGCAATACAGTGGCCCTATCTATGATGTTTTTCCCAGTTGAGCTCACCGTTAGTCAGGTTTGACAGGCTGATCATTGATAACTGGTCAGTCAGATTGGTAAACACAGCTCCAGGGGTATATAGGATCAGGTTTAGTTGGTTTAGCTGGAATGTGATATCCTGCCAGATACCCGGACAACACCCAACTCTAGTCAAAACTCACAATTTGGATGGAAGCTAGGCTTTGAATTAATGCAAAACTGCAAGCAGTTACTGTGGCTAACGAAAAAGAAATATAACTGGGTGTTTGGAACAGGAAGAGGAGAAGAGCTAAACTGAGGTGCTTCTGTGAGCTGGATTCACCAGGGAACTCTGGGATGTCTAGGGCCTCCTTTGTGCTATTCATCTGAGCTCCCATTGTGTCGTTCAGGCACAGTAACAGAGGGAGGCACCACAGCTTTTACACATCCAACACTGGCCAGAAACACTAGCCAAGCAGGACTCCAACAAATAAACCTAATTTGTTAAATTCGAAACACTGGATCCTACATCATTTCAGTGGATGGTGGAATGTTACATGTATTTTGGAATGTTGGGGACACAGGGTGACAAACAGAGAAACTAGATTTAACCTTTTTAGCACATCAAATGCTAAATAAAGCAGCTGCAAAATGTTCCTCCAGTAAAAGGAAAATCCCACCACTGTTTGTTATGGCATTCCCTGAAACAGCCCGGATAACAACCCAGAGATCCAGAGGAACAGTTTAAGAGATGACTAGAAATAAGAAATGAAAAAAGCACATGTTTGAATGTATGAATGGTTTTACCCTTCTGAAGGCATCTCGGATTGGCAGGTGGTCCAGGAGCAGCTTGCCTGAGTAGATGATTCTCTGGTCTTTCTCGGGCTGTTGTGGAGGGTGGAGATCAAAGGTCAGAAGACAGCAGGAATTACACAACATCAGGGTCCACTTCTGTCAGCCTGTGGTCGCCAACACCTGCTACTACTTATCTACAAAGCTCGAGCTCCGTACTGACAAGATAACTACTCAAGGTTTCATGCACTCAGTCGCCAACTGGAAGTAACATTCCCAATGTCACAAAAGGCGGATTTAAATAGTTAGTATCTATTAAAGGCTCGACACGTTTCACTATATTAAGAGTACTCAGAACGTCAAGCACATCAATTATGTCACTATGCATTTGAGAAGTGTGTCCTGGTCAGAGGGGCTTTCAACAAATGCATATTTAAAGATTCTAGCTAAGAATTCTATAAACTGCGATGCCACGATTGCGTCACACTCACACGGATATTTTAAGCAGCTTTAAAAGAAACTGGGTTCGAATCAACCAATGTATATTTGTTAGCGGCACTGTTGTTCTACTGCCCATGGCCTGTCTTATGATATCGAACGAGTTGTGACACGAGGTATCTGCATACCGATACATTGTTTCAAATGACCGTGTTCCACTTACCGGGTTATTTGGGTATACTTGGAATAAGTGCTTCTTCAAATCCTTCACCGTCCAGTTTATATCAATACCTTTGATAATCTGATCGTGGTGGGCTTGATTCGGCGTTTTAACAACGATCGTAAGCGTCCTTTGTTCCGGAGAACTACTCGGGTTATCCATTTTTTTGCGAATGTACTTTTACACTTCCTCCCTTTACAAAAAAGTAACCTAAATCTAGTGAGTTGTGTAACCCAGCAAAAGACGACAACCAACAGAACAGTACGTTGATATGCTATTCGAAATTTACACAAAAGTAAAAACAAAGACACACGGTTTGTAGCACTTATCTACTCTAATTGTAACGCGTCAGACGATTCCGAATCTTTTACAAACACCAAAAACAACGGAATGAACACCCGCACAAAATAAAGTTCTGGGTTGTCAGATGCGAAATAGGAAGTTTTGGTCGGCTGATATAAATCGTAGGGAGGGTTGTTTCCAAATACAGTGTGGCCGCCTCTGATTGGCTAATGTACACTCGCGCTCAGACGTGGAAGCTTTGGAAGAATAGCACATCATTGCGCATACTCCACGTAAATACCGCTAGCTATGAGGCTGATGTAACAATCTAGAAGAAATCAACGGCTGAACATGAATTCAAAGATGTATTAGTTGGCTGCTGACAATGCGTATTCATATTCACGTATAAACAAAAACTGTTATGATTTTTCAATGAAAGCACAAGACATCTGTAGACAGAAAGAGAAAAGTGTTTGACCTGTGAATTCCGGGTCTGTAATTTGACCGCCTTGTTGTTTTACTTAGTGAGATTGCCAAACATCAGTTGGAACGAAAACAACATGCTTTTTTAACATATACTCTCGTTATAGTTTAAAAGCATTCATAAAATAGCTAGACACATATTTGCTTGACAGACACAACTAGTTGTTCTGGGCGTTTTAGTAAGAATAGTTTAAGCACATGAGGATTTCAGAAAGGTTTATTTGAAGTCAAGTCATTAAAATGATCTATATTGCAATAACAAACCAAGTAAAACACCAGGCTTTAGTTAAATATACCATTATCATGAAATTCCAGGGCAACAACAGGAATGCGGAAGATACAAGGGCAGTTAGCCTACAAAATATATATATTTTTTATAATACAGTAATCAAGTATAAGATAAACAGTAGGCTATATACTTCACAAATGCAAGTTGATATGTACCCAAAAGCACAAGTAAATATGCGTGCACAGCTTAAAATCAATTTAAAATAAATTAGAAATACCTTGTATCAATTTTAAACCCATAATCCCCTTCAGAGACACATGGGGACGAAGTACATGTACTGCATACAAAACTCCGTCGGGCAGTTTTTGTTCGGACATACCAAGCATTTGTAAATCAATATTCACTGGCTGTGCACTTGGTATATTTGATCCATATTTGCTTTTTAAATGATTGACTCTTCCTTCAGGAAATGTTAATTTACTTTTAAATTCCAGTACTCATTTGGTACAGGTCCAAGTTGGTTGAATCCATATACTATATTTTCAGAAGAGGATAATTTTCAGAGGGAAAGAGAGGGTGGTCAGTTGTTGCTATGTATGAGTTATCTATACAGTACTATGACTTTTGTATAGATATCTTCTTATTATAAGAACTGTGTGGCACAAAATACCTAAAATAGTGTGTGAACAGAGATAAAATGTAGCCTAATCCATGTGTGTATGAGTTCCAATTGCTGAATAATAATAATTATTGTTATTATTTTGTGCTTCCTTTCTGTAGCCCTCAAGAGTGCTTCATAGAGAGCAGGAAAAAAGATTAAATCAGGAAAACAATGCAAAACAAAATACATCAAATGACAAACCGTCAGGTAAAGTGTCATGTGTAGCATATGCTTATATGTAGAACTTCAACAAGAATTGTTATATTGGTACAATTTTTAAAGAGCAACAATTCAGTTTGCTCACTGACATACAACACGTGTGGCTCTGTTCTGAGTTCTCTGCTATCTGACAGAAACGCTAACGAAGCGGTGTGTGGTTACAAAAATAGCACAAAACCAGCTGCCCTCCGTGGCACTGAATCACACCTTTTTGGTGGCAGCATTAGTAAAGTGAAGAAACAGCTGGATATTAACCAGTTTTTAATAAGATGGGGAGGCCTTGCGTTGACTGTATTAGTTCAGCCACATACTTTTTTAATTGTAAATTGTCGCACGCACCATAAAACTTGATTTATGATTCCTCAGCATATGAATTTCTAGTGAAGGCATATTCTTGGGACTCCACAAACTGTGGCAAATATAACAAATATATTTTCATCCTTATTTGACACCATTAAAATAGTTATAAAAATATTTCACACTTAAACATATTTTCCCCAATATTCATGACAAAATTACATTCATCTGACTATACATTTTGGTTAGTTGCACATTTTCATTTAAATTGGCTCAGCAACTGTTGCTGAATTTTAAGATACTTTCAATTCCATTTAATGAACTTCCATACCCAAGAGCTCACTGCACTGTTACTATAAGCAAGCACAAGATGTACAGTAGCACCATGCATTCCATTGAGTGCTAGTAGTTAACATTCTCCTAAGTGCACTAGAAAAATGAGCAAACTGTAGCTAGCCAATATAAACGAGATTATTTTAAATCAATTAAACTGTATCTAATAGGTACCTTTACGCAGCAACTATAAAATATAACCAAGTTTAATTTAGGGAGGTTCCTGTCTTATAATATAACCAGTAAGTAGACCGGTCTTCAAGTGTTGATGGTCAGTATCAGTTAGCTTTAAAGTCAATGAGCTGTTGCCCTAGCTGTTAGGAGGCTCTTGATTGGTTGAAAGGGTAGTCCAGGGTTACTGGCAGTATAAGGTGAGAACGTTTTCTTGGTTCCCCCTGACGAGCAGGACAGGGGGCCGCAGGTCACGTGATAGGGTTTCCAACCAGGCCATGTAGAGGGTACTGGGACACCCCCCTCTCCGTCCCACAGGCATGGTCCTGCAGGGGAGGGAGGGAGGGAGGGAGAGAGAGAGAGAGGGAGGGAGAGAGGGAGAGAGAAAGAGAGAGAGAGAGAGAGAGAGAGAGAGAGAGAGAGAGAGAGAGAGAGAGAGAGAGAGAGAGAGAGAGAGAGACACGCATAAAGGTGTCGAAGTACAAACTGTATTTTGATTGAACAAACCCTGAACTCTGAGCATTTATTCCAGGTTGGACAACTGTACTTTTCTGCATTTACAGGCTGTTTCAATAATTTTCCCTGACAGAGCCAATTAAGTACAGTTATTTTCAGTTGAGTTAATTTGACTAGTAACTCTCAGTCTGTTTTTGAGCTACTACACAGTACTTACAGGACAATCAAGGCAGCATCTCTGGAGTAATCCAGTAGAATCTCATTCAGACGGACCTGTCTTTGGGACTGATACACATAAACACACACACAAGTGTCAACACACAGGCATAAAGGCACAAATGCACCCACACACACACATGCACACACACTTTTGAATATGTATGGTAATCTGTTTACAGACAATAATTTTGTGAATTTGTCACTTCTTTCAAGCATTAATTAATCATGATTAGCTGGATCGGACACTGTGGCAAACACGCCTGCCACAGGCCACCGAAGTGGCTTTCTTTGGGGCCCTCCAGCACAGAGACACAGGGAGATGATGTTAAAACAGTCCAGATTTATTTTCAAGAGGGTTTGGCAAGATGGTAACGCCAAAGTGAGCAGATGTAACCCAGTCATGACCGAAGCTCCCCGTGTGAGTGGGGATGGCAGATTTAACCTGTGCGCAGTGATTACCTCACTACGCACAGGTGCAGCCACTCCTGTTCCTGGGCCCAATTAGCCTGGCCAATTATCTAATTCTTAACCAATTATCCAATTGGCCAGGTCTAATTAGCTTGACCCAGGGCAGGTGTGGCTGCTTAAACCAGCCATCCCCACACCACAGACACCTTCCCTGAGGAGTTTACAGTCTCACTGTACAACAGTAAGCTGCTCAAAACCCACACACTTGTGACCTGACATTTGTGTGTGTTGGTGTGTATGTATGTGTGTGGGTGTATGTGTGAGTTTGTGTGGGTGTGTGTGAGAGAGAGAGAGATACTGTGTGTCTGTGTGCTACACTCCTGAAATAGCGTCACCTTGGCCTTGTTTCTCTCCAGCTCCTCGTCAGATATCATCCAGGGACATCCTTCCCTCAGCTGCTCCACTGCGCTGCTGTCCTTCTGCCCGTCATTCAGCCTGTAGGGCCCCAACATGTCCTCAAATCTCTTCATACTGGAGGGAGAGGACAAGAGAGGGTGAGAGGGGCACAGAAAGAATGAGAGGGAACAGGCGGCCGCTCAGTGACCCCTGCTCATTTTCATACATTTCACTGTAGGTGATGTCATTGCCTTGTCGTTCCTTGTTATTGTCGCTCTTCATATAATAAGCTCATTTTTATGACAGCTATGCAAACTTTGGCAATGTGTATACCCAAATATGTCATCGCAATAAAGCATAAGATGTGAAAAACTGAATAAGAGGGAGACCAAATGAAGAAAGAAAGAGGAAAGGGAGAAGAGAAACAGCTAATGGAAAAGAGGCAGAGAGGGGGTAAGAGATACAGGGAAAGACTGAGTGAGTGACTCCTGTACAGGGACATAAGACTCTCTGAACTATAGATAAAAGAGTATGGGTATGCACAGACAGACAGACACACACACACACACACACAGAGGGGTTATGCATTACAGAGGATTTTGGTTATTCTGAATGGCGTCTTGTGGGAAAGCTGTAGAGTGTTGCCTGTGTACTGCTTTCCCAGAGAAATATGGAAGAACGGTAGGACAGAGGAGTCAGAACAGTGATGCCCTACTGTTCAGTCTGCGGCTTCCCGCCAATGTCAGGAAGCACCTCGACATCATGGAAACCGAGGCGGAACTTGCTGATGAGGGCCAATATCCTGGAAGAGAGACAATGGTCATGTGACCATGCCCCATTTTTTTCCAATGAAGAGAGTTATTTTAGGACAGAATTGTACAGATTCCTTTTTGTGGTTGGCTACTGTATGGATTAAAATGTAATGTTACAGAAGAGTGATATTCCATTGGCTGTCTTGAATGAAAAATGTTCATAAATAGCAACTTACAATGATGATACAAATGACTAAATCATTGAAAGAGACATACACCCAGTGGATATGTCTGGGACCCACCTGTGAAACTCTGTAAACAGTAATTTCCCCCTCCCCCAGTAAAGCATTGTTTCCCTTATAATCTCCTGGCCAGTCCTATTAACCTATCTGACCAGATAACCCAGATGGACCACCGGCAATGAACTGACAAGGCACCAGCTGATTGGTTTATTGCTGACACATGGTAGGAGGGGGAATGGTGGGATTCACACAATCACAGGAAGGTATACCAGTCATGTTCGTAACAGTCCTAAGAAACTGGACAAATTCCTTCCTCCTTTGACTACTCAGAATGTGCCACTGGGGAAGAGGGTCAGCACTCACTCCTGCTTCTGCTCCTCCATTCGCTGTCTCTCTCCGCCCACAAACACGCGCACCTTGCACCTTGCCCAGCGCTTCTTCCGGCTTAGCAGGTAGGGCAGCATCAGCGTCAGACCTGCCGGCGCACAAAGATGACATCACTCTGACCCAGTGACATCACAGAAGCATCACACCCATCCCAATCTAATTAAACAACTACTGTAACTTTCCATCACACTCCTCCAATTTCATTAGCTTTTAACAAAGAGAACATTTAACAAGTGAATTTGCATGTTGTTCATGTCAACGAGGGAGGCAGTGAAGCACAGAGAATATCCTTCATTTCAAGGGGAAATGTGTTGTGGAGCAAGTGAAAAAATGGTTTGGGTTTAGCCTCACCTAATGTATTGTCTAAGTGGAAACCAAGATGGCTGAAGCTCCATTTTGTACTTTCCATACTGTTACTACATTGCTGGGCCATAGGTTCCATCCCTGGAACTCCTTAGCACCAAATAATTGAGCAGCTCCCCAAGTTCACAGTTGAGGGGGGTCTTTGGCTATCCTCTGCGGAGAAACCTCCAGCCTGATGACCTTACTGTGTATCTATGGCAACCTCTCACCTCCATCATCGGAGAGCCAGTAGACATCTATGGTCTTCTTCCCCTGCTTGGACTGGAACCCTGTGCTGGTCTGCGGGGCGGCCACCAAAGCGTCAGGATCCACTGCCAACAACATGTTTCTATCAGCTGTATGTATTTATGATTTCAGCCAATCAGATAATGAGAAATACCCATCCCCACCACATTGTATATACCAGAGATCTAT
Source organism: Anguilla anguilla (assembly GCF_013347855.1). NCBI lineage: Eukaryota > Metazoa > Chordata > Actinopteri > Anguilliformes > Anguillidae > Anguilla > Anguilla anguilla. Next base: position 17,751,409 of record NC_049205.1, on the reverse strand, counting down.
GGTCCTGGTCCTGGCGAGTAGCAGGGTCTCTAGTTTTTTGTTTTCATCTTAAAATCAGCAACTAATTCAGACTGAAGAAACCAGGTGTTTTGCATGAACTGTATAATCTGATTGGATGATCAATTCAGTTCTGAGCAATAAAAAGGCTCTCCAGGACCAGGATTGCAGACACCAGGTGTAGACCAATAAAATAATGCTATAGAGCTCTAATACGTACATATGGCATTGGCAGGGAGTGGTGGTGGGGGGCAAAGTCCGATGTCACTCTCATAGACAGGGTTGACTGTAGGGGAGAGCAGTGTAGATTTAGGGCTTTAGGAATCGTGTGCAGACACAATGCAGGGTTTCTTTTTTTTACATTTGACGTGTTCACCTCACCGTGTGCCTGCAGGCTGTGGGACACATCCAGTCCCTCCTTCATCCGTAGAACACACACTCCGTACTGCAGGTCGAATGCATCACTGCAACATACACACATAAACACACAGACACACACATAAAACACACACACACATGAATAAATGTACACTCACAAACATACACACGTGTGTACGCAAGTGTTTTTACAGACTGCTGAAATGTGCAGTGCACACAGTGTTGCATGTTCAGTATCATACTCTGTTCCATAGGTCCAAGGCATCACTGAAACACACACTTACAGTACTATGAATGGTACTCATGTAGGAGTTAGATGACTGAACTGTAAGATGCATGCGTGCACTCACACACACACACATACACTCGCACACACATAATAAATAATTGTTTGAACTCACTGTAAGATGCCCACATAGTTCTCCACGCAGTGCGGCCGGTCCTGGTTCCAGTTCTGTTTGTATCCCATCACCAGGACGTTGGGCTTCATTCGACCCAAACCAGAGGCCTGGCGTAGAAGCAGAACCAGCAGCAGTACCAGAACCAGACACCAAAGGGACCGGCAAAAATGAGAAAAAATGGAATGCTGTCCCTCTGTTGTGTTTCTATGCAGCAGGCTAAACACCTGAAATTGCTTTAAAAAACTGAAGTAAAATTGACCAAAGAACGAAAGGAATGCAAATAGAATGAACACGAAACAATACAGTAATTTGGGCCTTTTAACGCTCAAAACGCACATCTCAAAATTATACTCTCTACAACCAGAACCCTGTAATTCGAAGCTCTTGACAATAAAGTCTACTTTGTGTATTTAAAGAGATATTATGTTCAGCTTTACCACATTTCAGTGATCAGGGAAGAACTTTCCTCATATTGGCTTAATTATTAGTTTTTTTTTGATTGCCTCCACAAAAAACCTCAAAGAAGTGCTATACGACAACCCGTTTGTAAATGGTGCCATGCAAAATGGAAGATTGATTTAATGATTCCATAACTGCGTGTGGTAGGGGTGTGGCAGAGGGGGGAGGAGTGACTGGTTTACCTGCAGCAACATCTGGACTCCGCCCCGCAGGTCATCCGCCACCACGCCACGGTAGAAGGACCTGACATGTCGCTTGTTCAACCAGGCCACATGACTGCTACTTCCCGCCGATTCCGTGGCTGCAGGGGAGGGGCCAGCCTGGATGGGGCGGGTTTAGGAGGGCAGGGTCAGAAAGGGACAGGGAAGGGGGAGAGACAGAAGGAAGGGAGATGGACAAATTAGGAGTGAGACAGAAAGGTGTGTGTGCCCGTTAAATACATTTATCACGATTATTGTATTGTTTTGTGGAATTGAATAGTTAAATACAGAACTACTCACAACAACCACGTTCCCGCATATCATTAAGCTCAGGTTCTTGGTGAAGGTGCTAACAAAGTCCACCAGGGCTGGGCGGAGGCTGGGGGGGCCAGTGAGGACCAGACACTGGGGCCTTGGAAAGGGGGAATGGTGGGGTGGGGGCAAGAGGAGACAGAGAGAGAGATGGAGATTTAAAACAGGCAAAATAGGCAGGTAGTTTGGGTTTTTCATTTTTTTTTTGGTTGGTCAGTTCATTATCTTGTTTTTAACAAAACCTGAACACTTGTTTGATAGATAAGCATACCTATTTAATGCAATAGACTTTAAGCAGCAACTTGATGCAAATCTATTTGCTTTATAAAGCACCATATCTTCAATCTACTTCTTACACCTACTATGAAATTTAACGTAAGTCAAAGCAATGACCACTCTTATCATTTGAGATACTGATGACTCAAGTTGGTCTGTGGACGTGCCCTTGTTTACCTGTAGTTCTTAATGTGGTCGTCTACATAGTTTAGGCTGACAGAGTGGGACAGGGCCGTGTTGTAGGAGCTGGCCTGGACAGAGGACCCCCAGTTCACAGCTAGGAGTCAGATACACAGTTGGCATGTGAATCCCACGCTATTCAAGCATAATTTATAAAATAAAATTATTTAAAAGTAACTTAATTCACATGGTATTTTCAAATAATTTACGCACAATTCATATAGGCACACATATTTTACGATTTGCAAACAAATTCACACGATTCACAGAAACTGTACACACAGTTCTCATATGCAAACAAAAAAAGAACCATATACTGTATGCAAACAAACATTTATTATTGCATATGCATTGTATATTTGCTGTCTCATAAAGCATCTTTCTGACAGCGTTTCTGTAAGCGCTAGACGAGAAATTGAGTTGAATTGGACGATCACTGATTTTAGAACAAGGTAAAACTGCTCAATGGGACTGAGAGAGTAAAGGTAGCTATGGCTAATGGCTTCACTCACAGGGCTTTTTGTACAGTACGTATCCCAGCAGGAACAGGACGATGCCGATGGCGATGAGCGCGGCCCACCAGGTCAGCAGGAACATGATGATCACAGACACCACCGATCCCAGCAGCGACAGCCACTTACTGTAGTACCGGAAGGAGGGACGCCAGCCTGAGGGAGTAACACCCCTGTCACATGACTGTGTGAGTTTGGGTACGAGTCCTCTGTCACATGACTGTGTGTGTTTAGGTGGGAGTCCTCTGTCACATAACTGTGTGTGTTTGGGTGCGAGTCCTCTGTCACATGACTGTATGTGTTTGGGTGGGAGTCCTCTGTCACATGACTGTGTGTGTCTGGGTGTGAGTCCTCTGTCACATGACTGTATGTGTTTGGGTGGGAGTCCTCTGTCACATGACTGTATGTGTTTGGGTGGGAGTGTCACATGCACTATAGACTGTGTGTTTGGGTGTGAGCTGTGTATGTTTGTGCTTGTGTCTGTGGTATGTGTATACTGTATGTCTATATACATATGTATGTTTGTATTTGTGTGTAAGTTTGTGTCTGTCTATGTGTATGTTTGTGCTTGTGTCTGTGGTATATATATGTTGTATATGTCTATATACATGTGCATGTGTGTTTGTGCGTGTGTCTGTTTATGTGTATGTGTTTGTTTGCACCTGTGGTGTGTGTGCATATACGTTTATTTACATGGGTATGTGTGTGTGTTTATGTGTCCATGACTGTGTGTTTTTCATGGACATAAAATATTATTTGTGCACCAAGCAAAAGTATAACGTCCGCTTATTTTCTACAGGCTTTTCTCCAAAAGTAATTCCCCCTCTCTGCCCTGCCCCACCCAGGTCCCCTCCTCACCTGGTGAGTTGGTAATGGAGGCGTGGAAGCAGCTGAAGTTGATGAGGGCGTAGGAGCAGAGGAAGAAGTTGGAGATAATTGGAGCGATGGTGTTCAGTTCAGCTGCATGGGCGGAGCCAGAGAGACAATATCACTTTATCACATTACCCTCGGAGCCCACATAGTCACAGAATCAATGCCGTCATCACAGCCCTGGTTCGTTTGATTAATTAGACGCTATTTGTCGCGTCCCAAAGAGAGACGGTGTGTTCATGGCTCTGAACTGCACTTCTTTGCCAGGCTTACAGCAGAGATCTACGACCCTGAAGAACGAGGGCGTCCACAGCTCCCTCACAGACTGTCTTACATCAAGGGCACATTCAGAAATAGCCACTCCTTAGTCATTAGGATGAATAAATGACCAAACAATGGTAATAAATCCATGTCTTAAATGACCAAACAATGGTAATAAATCCATGTCTTAAATGACCAAACAATGGTAATAAATCCATGTCTTAAATGACCAAACAATGGCAAGAGAACCAGCTCTTAAAATCTTGGAAACCGTTGTGTTAGTGAGACATGTGGTGCAGTCCGTGATGCGGCCAACTCTCAAGCCCTACATGAATCCACGCCACAGTTGGGAGGCTTGATTCCCCTGTCATGACACTTTCCGTGCAGATATCCCTTCTCTTATATTATTCTTTCTGTTATCCCGTCTGAATAATGTTAAAAAAAATATGTAAGGCAGGAGGACGGATCTCTCTCCTTTTTATAAAAGAGCGTTTCGTTTGGAAGCAGGAGGCATGTCTGAGTTTATATAGATAAATGACGAGACGTACCAATAAGAATGAAGCAGATGGCGATGACGTAGGTCAGAACATAGCCTCTGATTGGCTCATCGTTCTTCCCGTAACCCTTCGCAAATATCCCAATGAAGGGATACAGCCGGTCTTTGCACAGACACTGGAAGAGAAAGGGATACAGAATGAATAACAACACACACACATGTGCAAATCTTTTTTATATGGAAATGTGGGAAATTGGGTAAGGGGGGAAAGGAGACAGTACCTGGAAGACTTTGGGTGCAGAGACTAGGCAAGCCAGGGCTGAGGAGAGCGTCGCCCCAAAAATACCAGCTGCAATGAGGGGAGCAAACCCTGACACCATGCTCATACTCTGGAGAGGGGGGGGGGAGAGAGTGTGAGGGGGCAGGGAGAGAGAGAGAGAGAGAGAGAGGGGGAGGGAAGGAAAGAGGGAAAGAGAGAGAGGGGGGAGGGAGGGAGAGAGTGAGTGAGAGAGAGAGAGATGGAGGGAGAGAGAGAGGGAGGGAAGGAAAGAGGGAAAGAGAGAGAGGGAGGAGGGAGAGAGAGAGAGAGGGAGAGAGTGAGTGAGTGAGTGAGAGAGAGAGAGAGAGAGAGAGACATCTTAAGGAATTTCACAGGGGTGGTGAATCATAAAGCAGATACAGCAGGAGTCATTTGCATTAGAGTCAAAGCCTTAGATATATTTTGTATAATATTATTTACTACCGAAATGTCTGCTCAAAATGGCCTTCATTACATTTATTTTGATTTATGTATTCATTTATTTCTTTGTCAATATTTCTAGTGCAAAAGCCTTTACAGATCAAATGTAAAATACACATATTGGGCCTCATTCACGAAACGTGTATGACCACATTTGATCGTAAACTGCATATAAGGAAGTTTCCATTTTGGCATCCATAATTTTTTTATTATATGTATTTGTTCATGCCTGTTTCCTTATGCAAATCACATGAACAGGATTGAGCATAAAATGTACACAAACAGCCAGCATTCATCATCTCATACACCGAGGATATGCACAAAAACAAAGGTCTACACACGTGTCATGATTCCCATATTGGTTTTTCGTAGGAACATTTTTAAGAACAAAAGTATGAATAATTTAAGAAAAGTTTTGTGAACGAGGCCCATTATCATTATAGAGGATCAGTTACCTGGTAGTAGTTACTGATGCCGAAGGCGCAGGTTTTGTTATTGGTGCACTCGCTGAAGTCCCAGCCGTAGCGACAGCCCAGTCCAACGCAGTTGCCAGTGTCAGAAATTGGCACGGAGTCGTTCATACGACCCGACGCATCACGTAACACGCATGACGCTGACAGACGCACGCAAGGTCCCATGCAAACGTGTATACACACAGGCCCACACGCACACACACACACACACACACACACACACACATTTCAAGGTTAAAATTTCACCAATGTCATGCGTATACATAGATGTGTTTTACGTTGCTTTATAACACGTATCGCAAACTCCGGTCCTGGAAGACCACAGTCTCTTGTGGGTTTTTGTGGCTTCCTTTCAGTCAACAACCAATTTAGGCCATGGAAATAAGATAGGCAAACTCCAAAGAAAAACCCATCCCACCAGGACCTTGATTATGAGACGCTTTGACAAAAATATATATTTGATGACTCCAAAAGAACAGGTTTGACTCATGGCTGATTGGCAGATGTTTCCGGACAGACGAGGGGGGCGGAGTGCTGTGAGCTCACCGATGGTGGAGGAGATGAGGAGGTAGGACATGGTGGTCCAGAATATGGCCATCAAGGTTCCTCTGGGAATGGCTACCGCTGGGTCCTACACAACAGAACCAATGTTGGAATAACAGCGAGGGGGATGGAATGTAATAATTAATTAAAATAATTAATTTAATAGATAATTTAATAAACCTATAAAAAAACACAACAAAGCAACAGCACTAGATACAATATTCCCACTGCTCTTTGATAGATGGTCCTCCGTTAGGCTCTCAATCTACACCTATCGTCTCTGGTGATATAATATAAACCAGGGTTGAATTCAATTTCAATTTATTCAATTCAGGAAATTAAATTTAAAATCAATTAATGAGCTCAAAAATGCCCAGAATGTTGTATGAGAATTAAAAAATGAATTACATTTCAAGTTGTGTTCTGGATTGTCTGAACAGAATGAAGTTACATGCTCAATTCTGGCTCATTGAGCTCGTAAGCTGAGCTTCATCAGTTAACATGCAGTTACTGTACATGAATATTTTTGGAAAGAACATCAATATAGTCAATATCTATGGGAGGCAGGGATGGACAGTATTTCAAATGCATGTATTTGAAATATGTACTTGCATGTATATATGTCATACATAGTATAGGTTGCTTTCCTTGTTTATATCTCAGAGCCATATGCAAAGCAAACACTTTTTTGGGGAGGTACACTATTTATAATTTTTCTCGTCACTGACGATAGGTCACCCTAGGTAAGGACATGTGCCAAGCCAAATTAATGAACTTGCCCTCAGGTCCCCAGAGATGTTGGCACCGGCGAGGATGCCCGTCGCCGAAGGGAAAAAGATGGAGAACATGCCAAAGAAGCTGCCATCTGGCCCACGCCATTGCGGCACAAAGTTGGCAGCAAAAATATCCGCTGGAGACACAAAGGCAATGCGGGGGAAATGAGCCTTTTCTTAGGAATGATCCTATTTCAAGAATCCCATGACATGCAGTTCAATAATGGCTTGAAAACAAACTCACAATGATTGGCACTGTCTATTTAAATGGTTTCCAAACAAAAGACAATGTAATTGTGTAATGAAGCAAAAGAGTTTCACAAATGGAGTAGATGTCAATTAGTAGCTTATTATGACCCAAGAGGAGGAGTGATATAACTCAGAGCAGCAAATCAAGTTTGAAATGAACATAATACAGGAAATGGCCACTGACCTCTGTAGCTGAAGAAGCCTCTGGCCTGCTTTTGTGGCGTGGCTGGGATGACGGTGCCCACAAAGTAGTTTACGAAAGAGATCATGATGACCAGGAAAAAGATCACCTGGGCCTGTGAGTGGAGCATTCAGGTTAAACGCCAGCAATGCTAGGGCAGGGGTCTAAAATTTAGTCCCATCTACACATCCACTCAACTTGTGCTAACAGAGATGTGCTGAAGGCTCACATCACAACAAAAACTTCACTCTGAAAGACAAAGGTATGCCTTCTGACAGTTGGGAGATCTGTAGGGCTCCCCAACCCTGGTTTTGGAGGGTCAGCTTTTTTTTGTTGAGAAGTTCAGCAAGCTCAGAGCCAAAAATCTAGGAGAGGCAAGTTAACTGTATTAACAACAGTATTAGCTATTCAATTAAGAGTGGAGCAACAACAAAAATGAGAAAAACCAGTACATCCCTGGGGCCCTCCAGGTCCACAGTTGGGGAGCCCTGATGTGATGTGTGACATATGAAACAGAGCGCCCTCTAATGACCAGACTGACCTTAGACTCCCATTCCATCCCAGCCAGAGATATACCTAGCAGACATGTGACAGTGATTACTCCAATGATGCGGATGTCATTAATGGGGTCCACCATGCTGGCGCCACTTTCCTGGAGGGGGAGAGGAGGGCAGGTGTGGACGGAGAAAGTTCCTCAAGGATCCTTCGAGGCCCAATTATTGAACTATTCAAGTCCAACTCTTCAAGAACACTCCTGTACAAATCTGTTGTAGAAGGGCCAAGTGTACAGACCTCCACCCAGCCTCACTCCCATGCCTGCTTTTTACCTGCATGAGTGACTGCACGGTCTCATGCCTGCTTTTTACCTGCATGAGTGACTGCACGGTCTCAGCGAAGCCCACGGTGTGCATGGCGACCGCCACTGCGTTGGCGAAAGCGAAAATCAGCCCGATGGACCCGCCAAGCTCAGGGCCCAAACTGCGTGAGATCAGGAAGTAAGTGCCACCTACAGGAGGAAGAGGAATTTGCATCACCACGAGGTCCAATACAAGAAGTACCAACCAGTTTAGCAACACACATTAAGTACAGTACTTAGTGACAGGAAGTACAGTCAAACAAATGAAAAGACAGTAAGTACAGTCCCGATACTGAGCAGACAGGAAGTACAGCAGAGTAACTTTCAAACAGGAAGTACAGTCCAGGCAAATTGCATGTAGCACAGGAGGTACACACTACAAGACACACAAGAATTCCAGTTTCAGAGAGGGAAGTATACAGCCTTGTATACTTTGTCCTTGACAGATGGGTGTGCTGTACCTCCTTTGACCTTGCCATTGGTAGCAATAGCGGAGGTGGACAAGCCAGTGATGCCAGTGATGCAGGAGGAAAGAATGATGATGACCCATGTAAGACCTGAGGAGAGGAGGGGAAAGAGCGTTTACACAAAGTTGGACACCTTATTCAAGTACACAAACAAATATATATAATATATGGAATTACTGGGCTATATTACCTTGACCCCAAAGTAAACAATCATCTACAATCAAGGCAGACATGTGACTCCTGATTCAAATCATGAAGTATCATAATTTTCAGCCAAGACATTGATGAGTACAAGCGTGAGTTTTAGTGCCGAGCTAAAACAAACACCTGCACCTGCATCAACCCTTTCCTCATAACAATGGACACCCCTGATTTAAAGTATTTGAAGTAAAACCATACATTTTACTCTTTCAAATTAAATAGTAACCAACACAATTATGAACATTTACAAAATTGGCATTGAAATCACCCTCTTGCGAAGCATTCTGGTTAATTAAAATAACAGAATAAATGAGGAAGATGGGGTGAAAGTTCCAATAGTATTATGTCTTAGCTCTTTTGAAACCAACCGTCAAGCTATTTTTGAAGTTAGCAGTGGCCTATTTAGCCTGACCACCCCTCAACACATCTACTTTAAACTCACATGCACTTCCTCACTTATACACTTCAAAGACACACATGCACGCACACACGCACGCACGCACGCACGCACGCACGCACGCACGCACGCACGCACGCACGCACGCACGCACGCACGCACGCACGCACGCACGCACGCACGCACGCACGCACGCACGCACGCACACACACACACACTTTATGTTACTTACCAATACCAGCCTGTGCTGTAATCCAAGGCAGGCGTAGGTACAGGATCACTCCCCAGATATTGAGCATACAGCGAATCTGGAGGTGTCGGCGGGATTCAGAAACATGAGAGAGGGCACAGGTGCTGCAAGCCATTCTCATGTTCATATTACACTTTGATTGATTAGGAAACAGGAAGACATGTCGCATTCTGGCTCATTCTATCAGTATGCTTAAAATGCCTTGTGAACCTGCCCAATGAATGCATAACCTGCAGGAAATCTACTGGCATTTCAATTGCAAGTACTGCGTATGACAAGTATTTGAAATACAATATTTGACCCAGCTCAGGTAGAGATGAAGTACACAATACAGTTCTCTGAATTGCATTCTGGAGATCGTACTGATATCGAGTATGAAACTAACACCTCGACTGGTTTGGCTGTGTTTTTGCGGTTTTGACTGTTGTAGCAGTGTTGCTACAGTGTGAGCAGTCATTGTTTTGTTGCGGCGCTGTTGCCTCACCATGACCCCTTGCACCCACCCGAACCTCGTTGGCTCCACTTCAGGCTCCATCTCTCCCTCATCCTCTGAGCTGTCCTCACCATTAATGCCCCCATGGGCCGCTCGGTTGGCCTCCTCATACAGCGGTGGGGGACTACTATCCTCCTGTAGGGCGGGAGCGGGGGTGACCAAAGTTTTGTTTTTTTGCCAGTGGTCCTCAGCTTTGGCTCTGGAGAGCCACAGGGTATGTCTTTTCTTGGTGTTACTCAACACTAAATTGATAAATTAAAGCAGTGGATTACACAGTAACCCAAATCGCCTGGTTTCTTGGGTATGAATTGGTCGTTGGCATTTAAAGGAGAAAACGAAAACTGCCAGACCGTCATAGCTATCCAACGCTAGGATTGTGGACCACCCATTTATACTGAAGATTCAGTAATTCACTACTATGGATACAATCCTACTAACCTGGGCAAAACTAATTCTTACTTCAGTTTCAGCAAAACTAAGACAGAAACTTAAATAAGACACCAATTATCAAAAAAAAATTTCTACATTTAATTAAACACCTTCCTCCAAAACCATAATTTGTCTTACAGCACTCAAAAAACAAACAAACAAAACAAAATCTCAAAACAATATAGACAAACACAGGACCGTACAATATCCAAAACGCATTGTTCCATTCAACAACAAGATGTAGTCCAACATCAGGTTATTAAGTGGTTATGTATTTTACAATGCAAAACACAAAGTTAATTTAACCAGCATTCTGAAATTGGATTGAATGGTCTACAGTCCTGTATTCACTTTCCAGTAGCCTGGGCTCACCTCAAGTACTGATTGGAGTTGGAAGAGAGAAGGTCTTGACTTGCGCACTTTCCCTCGGACCACAGTGTTGGCATAAAAATCGTAGTTTGGTGCCTCATCTAAAGTATCGTAGCCTGAGAACGGTGCAGAGCTTTGAGAGTTTGCTTCACCGTTGCTGTGGTAAGTACCGTCTTTCGAATTGTCATAAAGGTACCTTGCATAACTCTCATCCGAACCTGCCGGCGGCACTTTCAATTGTTTGTTAAAAGAGGTCATTTTCACGGACTCGATCGGCGGTACATCTGCCATTACTGGAGTGGACGCCACAGATGATTTCCACAAAAACTGAGAGATCCATATAGTCAGCTGAGGTTTTATACGCCACAGAGCTGGCTGTAACCGCCTTCCATTGGTTTCAGGACCAGCAGGCCTACATGTATGGTAATGTTGGATGGCTCAAGAATTTTTTTTGAAGGTTTTAAAAAAAAAAAAAAGATCACCTCGAGGCCTTTTGCAATAACACTGTTTGTACAACACCATGATTACGCGGAATAACTGCTGATCTATGGCCAGATAACCTTAACAGCAAATCACAAGGACACAAGAAGTCTAAACCTGCTTAAAATTAATGGGATTTTTTTGACACTTGGATCAGGAAGTAACATTTCAATGCACCTTGATTACCATGTCAAACACAGCTCAGCCGTGTACTGACTGTTATCCTTTCACTACTGCTGGGCTGGCTAATGGATAACTCTCTTTCTTTGTGGGGAAAACAGGTGTTCTGATCCTTTAAATAAATAGTACATTTTGTATTTATTATTACTAATATTATGCCATTCATAGTATTAGTAATAATAAATTCTTTTAGTGAAGACCTGAGTAATAAAAGTGCGAAAATTATTGATGTAGCTATACAGCCTTGTTGATAAGTTCACCAAAACAGTGACCTGTAGCCAAACTGGTATTTATTTCTGTAACATAGATAGAACTTTAATACAAATGACAGAAGACCAGACATAATCAATATAATAATTTATTTCTACTTATATTCTGAGAAACGTTAGCTGACATAAGTTTACGGGTGTGTTTTGAGTTTGAGGTTTTCTTTGCAGCAATTACTTTGTATTCCAGCCCAAATCCTAAGAGTGTCATAAATTATAAACTAAATCGGTGTTTGTAATCTGCCGCAAAACATGAAATAATCACAAATAAACTGACAGATTGGCTGTTATGGATGTCATGGCACATTGTCAAAGCAAATCATGATAACCCTATTACCTTACCCTTAGTGAACAGTTTTTGGATAACCTGGAAACTCTCATGATTTACCACACAGCCTGAAAAACTCATTGTTCTCCAACAGAGAACTTAAGCCTGTTCTTCTTCTTTGTTCAGTTCCAGATCCTCAATATAAACTATTTTATTTTATAACTGAGCTTCCTGGTCAAACACTATTAATGAATAAAATGAATTTAAGTGTTCCAGATGACCTTAATACAGATCCACAAACACAGGTCTGATTTATATCTTGCCACTAAAAGACGGCATTGTAAACTGCATGAGAATACTGACAGTAGTTAGGATGACCAAAAAGCTGGGACCCATATACTACAATACCATGTAATAATATGTATAATGTAAATCAACCTTGAAAACACTCTTGGTCATGTTGTGTTAAAGACAAAAGACACACCTGCTTTCCTCAGGGTGACCTTGTCAGTCCTGTGCGTACACCGCGTTCTTTCATTAACCTGGGCAGTCTATAAATTTGTTAATTCATGCTGACCTCAGAGCAGGCCCAAAGCCCATGCTGCGGGGAGATACCGGCCATTATGAATGAATAATAGAGCGTGAAATCCCAAAATGGCCGCCCTTCACCTTTATGTGGTTAGCGGCCTGGGCTTGTGATCATAAAGTGTCTCAGAGCAGGAATGGTGATCTAGGGGCGGAGTTTTCCTGTCAAACAGGTCAAAAGGTCAAACTGATCCTTGAATACTGCAGTTCTTTATGAATACAGGCTCTGACCAAAATAAATGAATAAATAAGGGATGTCAAGAATGTCTTGATGTAGTCTACAGATGCACACATTGAGGGTTTCTTCATTTCACTGTAGGACAAATTCTTGCATTTATTTGTTCTTACGTATATTGCACGTACTGTAATTTCGATACTCATTTATTTGTAAAGTCATTGTGATTGTACCAAGGTAATGTACATGATTGCAGGCTCCTATATTTCTAAATGTTTGTTTACCCAGTTATTGCCAATGAGGTGACTAAGAATGATTCTCACTTCTCTTGTAGATCTATAATGCTGTAAAGGCTGGTATTGCTATTATACTGCAATCCCATGGTCTGAATAAACAGCAAAACAGTGAATTTACCTTCCCAGAAAAAAATCTAATCATTGTGAGTCACATAGAGGGACTGCAATAAAAGCAGGGTCATTGATGTGTCCAAGGACTTGATCCCATGTAAAATTCTGTGCTCGATTAGCTAAAATTTACATCACTCAGATAACTTGTCCCTATTTATGAAGCCCACAAAATCTGACCATGCATTCACTATTGAGATCAGTGGTATTTCTAGAGGTGACTTGTGATTTGTAAAGGGTGAAGGTAAAAGTTTTAAAGATACAGTCAGTTCATTCAGTCATTTTATTTCCGTGAATTTCTCATTTTGAGAGCTATTAAGTGTTGGGTGCTTTCCAGCTTTTTTTTCTGTTTTTAGCAGCATGTTTTTCTTCACACAACACACACATACACAGGAGTGCGATGCAACAGATTAAAAAAGTGTTTATTGAAACAAAAGTTGAAGAATAAGGTTTTTTTTTCATGTAATACATAACGGCAAAACTGACAAAATAACACCAGAAAACAATTGGAAGCAATAAACGACACAGAAGACGAAGAGGCACTGTGGTTGTCACGGTGATGTCCTGCGGCCCTGGAGACCCGTTGGCAGTGGCACGGTGCCACCCTGGTGTTGTGAAATAGCCGGGTTCTAGCAGTCGTGCGGCATCGGCCTGATTCACAACACCAGCTGCGGCACCCATGCCCGTTGCGTCTCCATGGCGACGTGGGCACGGAGAAAACATATCCTCTTCTGAAGTTCCAGGAGAACGAAGCAGATGAGCATAAACGGCTACAAAACTTCACTTTAATCTCCATGACAGCATGTGGGCGGCACACTTGGCTGGTCTCCATGGCAGCAAAAGCCCAGAGCATATCCTGTTCCCAAACTTCCCAAAGATTTGATTTCTATAGGAACAGTAGTTTGGGGCGAGGAGAGGGGGGGGGGATTAGTGCTTTCTCAGGGCTGGGTCTCCATGGCAATGAGCAGCAGAGTATTCAGTATGCGTCTATGTGTTGGGTGTGGTAGTGTGAATCACAGGCAATTTTAAGGGGCGGGGCTAAAAGGGGGAGGGCAACAAAGCAGCTTGATCAGATTTGTTCCAAAACTGCGCCAAAACCACCTTCTTTATTAACACAACCGCAGGGCAACAGTGTCCCAATAATCTACAGTCCGGAAAAGGCTGTACAGATTTCCTTATAGTTAACGTGAAGATAGAGCTTGATATCACAAGTACAGTGAAAGCTTGAACAATAAAGTAGATAAGGATCGGTGACCGGTGGATCGGTGACCATTGCAAATTTGCATGGTGTGACCCCAAAAACATTATCCATCGGGTGGGCAGGTACAGAACTACTAAATTGATGTGTATCCTTTCTCTTTGGCATGTTTAAGACCACTATGCAAATGTAGGGGAGACTTTAGTATGACGTCCTTTCATCACGTGCATAGAATCATGCCATCGAAGCTGGATTTTAGTCTTGTTCCATTTCTATCCTTTGGAAGCGTCCATTTCTTGCAAGCTGCATAGGACAGACCTAGCAATCCTATGCCCATGGGGCAAATTAACTAATGATTAACTGCCAGAACCCCTCCCCCCCACTTACCACCAATTTACTTTCTGAGGTATAGAATATGGAAAACAAAACCTGTCAAACGCTCGCAGTGAAATGTTCCATGTTAAACCAAGTCTTACAGAATACGTATGGGCCCTACAGGATTCATGTACTCTGTTAAGAGTTGTATTAACATGAAACATTTTATTGTGTTACAGTTACAGGGGAAGCGGACATGAGGTGTGCCATGCAGGGAGTGGGAAAGAGAGAAAAGGGAGGGAGGGCGGGTCCCACAGGCCCGTCGTCTTGGAGACTCACTGTCCTAATTGGGAGAACCCGGCCAATCACAGCCCAGCCTCCTGCTTTGATGCGGCCAATGGGCTGAGATCATTCTTGGGGGGTTAACAGATGGAGAGCGTCACCAGGGTAAGCTCAAGCTGGGCACTTGCATTGTAAAGGAAATGGGTGGCACTCCTAAACTCTAGCCACCCATACATTCAACTAAAATGATCTAAATTTGCCGTTTTGCTGAGAAGTTGTGCTTTCCCTTTTCGACAACTGCCTGCTTCCTGCGGTAATGGCCTACTGAGAGCACTGCTGCCAACAGGGCATTATGATATGAGTCCTCGACCAAAGCCTGTATTTAGAGTAATTTACTAGTTGAAATATTTGTATATCCTGTACTACCTAGTACGGTCCTGTATTTCTTCCAGGATGGAACACATTACAAAATGCCTGACAGAATAGTAGTGCACTATTTAGGAAATAGGGAGCCATTTGAGAGCGTTACCAGGACAAGCTCAAGATGGGCACTATCTTAATAGGGAGAATAGGGAGCCATTTGAGACAGCCTGAGCAACTGAGGTAAGTGTGCTTCACTCAGCAGGGCTCCACCTGCAACTTCAACCCACAAACATCAGTTCCTGTGTTAAGCCTTCCACTAAAGCGATTTTGAAGTGCCTTTGTAGTGAGCACGTTTGAGCAGGAGAAGGACTTGCTTCCTGGCTTCAGGAAAAAAAAAGTAAAAATCCAGTCGGCCACTCGTGACATTGCAACGTCCAGAGGGCCATCACTAGCAGACACTAATGGCTCTTAAAGGTACAGAACCAACTCCACACCTTTTGAGGTCCATTCACCTACCACTAACTCACACAGAGGTCTTTAATATATCCATATCTTAGAATTGCAACAGTGCCATCTCCTGGCCACATGGTTAACTAGCATGTGGTTTTCCCCATATGGGTGAAAACCATCTTAGTTGGCTTATTCAAATCCTGTGATGAGCATAGCATTGAGGTGTAAACATAGCACTAAGCTTGCAATCCTACAGAATAAAATCCCATATGGGACATGACTGTTTTATATTACCTCAACAGTCTGAGGAAAAAAAACTAGCAATCTAAATAAGCCAAATGGGTGATGTGAAACATTAAATAAGGCAGTGTGTAAACACACAAATAGAGTGATGCAATTATGATGACTCAGCATTTCTGGGAAAAAGACATCTTAACTGAGAGTGCTACTTAAAAATGAATTTCAATTGCATTCACAGGACAAGAACACAAACTGAGACGGGGGGAAAGAAAAAACACTGACAAGTAAACAACAGAATGTGATTTAAAAAAAGAAAACAAGCAAACCAAAAGGAAAAGTAAACTTAATTTCTTTTTTTTTTATTATTTCAAACGTATGAAAAATACAAATATAAAGGAGAACAGAGAAACACAACATGAATGGGGGGGCATGGGGGGGGGGGGGGGCAGTGGTAGATGCTTGAGGATGGGAGAGGAGGGTGGGTTGAGGGGCTCGGGGAGGCGGTGCTGGCTGACGATTGGTCAGTTCATTAAGACTTCCATCTGGACCAGCCGGGCGTTGGTGTCCCCCGCCATGCGGAAGGGGATCATCCCGGCGAACGTGATCAGCGCCCGGGCCTGACTGCGCAGCTGCTGCGGGAGAGAGGGACAGAGAGAGCAGACGGGGGCGTGACCCTCACGCGTCTGAGCGCGCTCAGTCGCAGCGCTGCGGGGAAATCTCAGCCGCCGATGAAACGTCTCCTTCTCTCCTTCCTGTTCAACGCCTTCAGACCGGAGGCGGGCATCGAGGACCACGCCCATTTCGGGGTTTTCATGCCAAGTTCTGGCCTTAATTAGTTAACTCTTCCTGAACATTTACGGTATCCGACATTTCAGCTACATTTCTTCATAAGCGCATGAATGACAGACGAAGGCTCTTCTTGTACCCGTATATGAAACGTTTTACTGTGATTGACGAGTGAACCAGGGTTGGTGTATGCAGCCAATTAGCTCACTTAATAATTCCTTTCAACAAAAACTAGCAAACACAATATAAATACATACAAGCTACTACTGAAATAGCAAGGCACAGGTTATTTTGTATGTGGCTCAGAAGGGTACACACAGGCGGTTCAAACGCGTGCGGTAGAAGTACTTCTCATATCAGACTACCCGTTACGCCTCTCCCCAGCCCCCCCTCCGCTCACCAAATCCTGGTCCTCCATGGAGCGCTGCGGTCGGCCCGGGGTGCCCGTCGGCGCCCCCTTCAGGCGTTTGTACTGCGTGAACAGGATGTTCATGGTGGCCAGGAGAACCTCCGACAGGTTATGCCGCACCTGGGACAGAGAGCAGGCGCGTGCGTGTGATAACTCCGGGAGCTCCCGTAAGAGGAGCAGGAACTGATGACATACTGAACCTCCTCCAAAAAAACCTCAGAAAGAACAGAGACACGCGACTCACCTCGTCGCTGAAGTTCCGGAAGGCCGCCACCCGCTCCTCTACGCTGTCCTGACTGAGAGGGACCAGCTTGAGCCTCTCCATCACCTGAGAGAGCGAGAGAGAGAGGAAGAGGGAAAGAGAGGGAGAGGGAGAGAAAGAGAGAGAGATAGAGAGAGAGAGAGAGAGGGAGAGAGAGAGAGAGAGGGAGAGGGAGAGGGAGAGAGAGAGGGAGAGAGAGGGAGAGGGAGAAGGAGAGAAAGAGAGAGAGAGAGAGAGGGAGAACAAGGAGTTGGAGGAGACGGGGAGAGAGAAAGAGGATGGGGTGGGGAGCATGTAAAGGGGAGAGGGAGGATAGAAAGAGTTTGAGCAACTCCCGTAAGTGAAAGAGGGGAGAGAGTGTGTTGAAGATTGGGGTGGGGGAATGGAGAAAATAAAAGGAGAAATCCAGAGAGGGGAGAGAGAGTGAGAAACAGAGCAGTGGTACGACAGCCCTCGTGCTCCCCTGAGACACACAGACACACTGTAGCACGGTGAGGTTTCCCCGCAGAAGGGCGTCCACGCGGCACTCACGTCATACGCGCGGTCGATGTGGCCTGCGTGATACTCGTCGAAGAACGTCGTCAGGTCCAACAGCAGGTAGAAGGTGCAGTCCACGGACTTCTCCCCGGCGACGCCGTGGGTCCGGTAACTGGGGCGAGAAGGAATGCGCGTCTGTCATCATGGCAACACGTCCAGCCAATGACCACTTCTAAAAGTGGTCATTGGCTACCATATGCTAACTGGGCCTTCCCATATAAAAATTTTTTTTTTTCTAATTTGGTTTTGTGAGTATCTGCTTGTCAGGAGGCAGAACCCTCGCAAAGCTGTGTGATGGGTTTACAAGCTTCTACAAGTCTTCCCACAATGCACCACAGTGCCCCCCAAGTGTGTAGATTATGACGATTATGCTATGATGTCACTGTTAACTAGTGATGGGAAAATAAGGTACGACACCAACATGGGTGAAGATACCACATGCTACCAAAACCAAAGTTTTTTTTCTGAAGAGAAAAAACCTTTTGCTTAGTCCAAACAAGTCAGTAGCTGACAGCTAACAGGAGCTCTACCTCATTCTCCCACCACTATTGTTAACTGGGAGGACTATGGCTTTCCCATAATGCACAGGCTCTGTTCTCCGGTCTCACCGTTCGGCGATGGCCAGGGCCATGTTCTTCAGCCGCTCCTTGTTGGACTGGGGGGCGCTGATCTGAGCAACCACCGGACTCAGCAGCCTGTTCATCAGCTCCAGAACCTTGTCTGGGTTCTGAGAGAGAGAGGTTGTTTCATTTTTACTACTACATTACATTTTATTTGGCATTATCACTAATTACTATTGGTTTTATTCTTAATATACCAGATCATATTATTTAACTCGCCAACACTTTCCCTTTCCCCTTCCCTTTTCCCTTTCTATTCTTTATTTTTAATTTTCTTTATTGAAACTGTACCAGTTTTGCCTGTTGGATATTTTTTTTCTTGCCAATTGCTTAATGGCAGTATCTATTTATTCAATTGTGCCAATAAAGCATTACTTAATTGAACCGTAAAGACAGAGAGGAAAAGGGGGAGAGAAATGAGACAGAGGTAAAGAGAAGAAAAGTACGAGACACGTAAAGAAAGAACAGGGAAAAGAGAGAGTGATGGGGAGCGATTAACAGGAAACTCCTTCCACATCTTTCTATTAAGCCCTCGTACACTAAACTTTCGACAGCTAGGCTATGAAAGTTGATGTCGCGGAGAGCGTGAAATGACGAACTTTATTTACGCAAGGGGTTTTACGGCATTACAAACAGCACTACAGCGGATGTCTCCCGGTGTGGAAGGGCTCCTTACCTTGGCCAGCTCGTACAGCTTGACGGCCTCCTCGAACAGGCCCTTGTTCTCGGCCTCCAGCGCCACCTTGCTGATGATGGCCCTCGTGTCCCCGGCGAACTTGTCGATGGCCCCGGGCTAAAGGAACGGGGGGGAGGCTTGGAATACCAGACACATCGGCACACGCGCGGCCTGACCGGCATTCCGTTCCCCCGGGTTACGGGTTTCTGGAAAGCTTAAAGCTACGTGGAGTTCCGAGAACTCCTGCATCGTGTCAGAACGTTCTGGAACGCTGCGAGGACAAATGAGAGCAAGCGGCCCGGAGGAGCGGCGACCTTACCTTCCTGCTTCCGTCTTTCTCCAGGCGGCCCAGGAGCATGTCGAACTGTAAAATAAAAACAGGTTGTAGCATTACGCCTTCAGGACAGCTGCTACAGAGCGAATCTCTCCTAGCTCACACACACAACTATATCTGAATCCACAACAAAATATGCATCTCAGTCACATACAGGACTTTGGCATTCTAAGTCATTACATCTTTATGTTTCTCAGCAAATACACGTACGAGTCTGTTTTTTATTAGCGAAACAGTACGCAGTATCTCTCCTGAACAGTGATATGGAGAAATATCTCCCAAGCGGTTTAGCCACTATGCGCATGCCCACCCACACGCCCAACCGCCCGCCTGCTCACCAGACCGCCCGCCCGCACACACAGGGACCCACCTCTCGGCTCTCGATGACCAGCTCGCTGACGCAGCGCATGAACATGTTCTCCCCCTGACTGTCCTTCTCATTCCTGGGAATAACACGAGGAGAGATGGGAACACACACACCAATCAAAAAGGATTTCATCAGAGCCCTGCAATATAGTCTCCAATCAGAACCCTGCAATATAGTCTCCAATCAGAACCCTGCAATACAGTCTCCAATCAGAACCCTGCAATATAGTCTCCAATCAGAACCCTGCAATATAGTCTCCAATCAGAACCCTGCAATATATAGTCTCCAATCAGAACCCTGCAATACAATCAGAACCCTGCAATATAGTCTCCAATCACAACCCTGCAATATATAGTCTCCAATCACAACCCTGCAATACAATCAGAACCCTGCAATATATAGTCTCCAATCAGAACCCTGCAATATAGTCTCCAATCAGAACCCTGCAATATAATCTCCAATCAGAACCCTGCAATATACAGTCTCCAATCAGAGCCTTGGAATACAAAGTATTTAATCAGGGCTATGGAATAGTCTCCAATCAGTACCCTGCAATACAGTCTCCAATCAAAGCCCTGCAGTACACCGCATCTAATTAGTCATCGTGCACTATTTTCATACATTATATTAGATTTTGTATATTTATTAGATTTTATGATGTGGTTTACTGCTATGATTAAAGTCTTGTCTTTTGTATTGCTCTGTGAAGCACTCTGAGTTGTCTGTTTCTTTGTATGAAAGGTGCTCTAAAAAAAGTTATCTTCATTTATTATCATTTATTAACCCCTTGAAAATAATGTTTTTTCCAAATTTTTAGTCAATGTTCTAGAACTGTTGGTTTCAAGTACCAGTAGTGATTATTGCATCAGCATTAGAATGTTCCGTTAAGAATTAATTTATGTTATTCCGATCACAAGTCTGTTTTTAATCAGTCATATGATAATATACAGTGTGTGTTAAATCTGTTTTCAGAAGCACGGGAGCATCACTGCGGCATAATATTCAGCCACTGGAACTTTAAATATGCCATCTTGTGTCCTCAGCACGCCTGAACAAGCCTCCCTGTGCGATTCATGAGGCGTTCATAGGCCCCGCCAGGTTATTTATGAAGACCCGACGCTCTGCTGTCACCAGAGAATCCTCCCGGTTTCTCAGCCACCAGAAAAAGAGAAGCGGCCCAACTCCGCTCTGCCGTCGAGCGGCAGTCCTGAACGCTAGTCCTGAACGCCGCGGCCGTCAGCCTCCGACACATTAAACAAAAGGAAATCAAAGGCAGATAAAAGCAGTCGCCGGGGAACATCAGAGTCGCGCGCGAAGCCCTCGTTCTCGCTTTCGACTGCGTCTTATCTTTATTGGCCGGTAATCGTTCATCGACGGCGCGAGATTTATTTATGGACTCGAAGACAAAGAGATTCATAAAATGACAGCAAACCCACAGCGAGAAAGGAGAGGCTTCTCTCCGTCATTTTCCTGTCGTGCACACTTGCTGTCACAACTCTATCTGCAGAACTAGACGTTCTGCGTGCTCGTGACAGTGTGGCAGAGAGAGAGAGGAATTACGGTGAGTGCATTCCAGGCTTCAGACTGCGGAAAACGCATTCAGGGGCCATTTTGACTAACCTCAGCTCAACCCAAAAGCCTGCACATTTAAAAAAGGGTAAGAGTGGCACTTTACAGTACATTCAAAGACGCTCTCATCCAACAAATTAGGTTTAAAAAAAAAAATGTATTAAAAATACAATCGACGCACACGCACACACACACAGATACTTGCTGAAGTATTTCGGATTAAACATCTTGCTTGAGGGTACAGCGGGAGCTTACCCCACCTAGGAACTGAACCCGCAACCTCTAAGGCAGGAGCCCAGTACTCTAACCCATAAAAGTGCGCTGGCGCTCTCGGTAAAGACGGGGAAACGGAGGGGTCGGACCGTACCGCAGGAAGTAGAAGTACTGGAGCGCCTCGCGCGGGTCGGTGGACTCGAACTTGCGGGTGTAGAGCATGAGCAGCCGGATGAAGTTGAGGCGTCGCACCATGGGGGGGTCCCCGGGCTCCTGGCTCACTGAGGGGGGGGGGGACGCGAAAGCAGAGAGAAACGGCTCAAATTCAGCCGGTACGGCGCTACGTGATTCACACGGGGGAAAAAACCCTTTAGTTTACATGCGTTTACATCACTAGCCCCCAAACCTGGTTCCAGAGAGCCACAGGGTGGGCTGATTTTCACCGTTACTCAGCACTTAATCGACCAATTAAAGCAGTTTATTGCCTAATGTAGCTCACCTCACCTGAGCTCATGTTAAGGTCAAAACAAAAGCCAACAGAGCCAACAGCCCCGAAGAACAAGGTTTTTTTCTCACAGCAAAGAACCCACATGGTGTGAACATGATTATCTACCTTAAAGACAGGCAGGCAGAGCCACACACAGAAAGACAGACAGACTGACACAGACAGACAGACGCAGTCCTCACTCGCACAGCCGGGGAGTCAGAGTCAGACCCTTACAGGCAGACAGACAGACGGACATTAGTACTCACACAGCTGAGCGTTCTGTCTCCTCACAGACAGACGGACATTAGTACTCACGCAGCTGCGCGTTCACAGACAGACAGACGGACGTCAGTACTCACGCAGCTGCGCGTTCACAGACAGACAGACGGACGTCAGTACTCACGCAGCTGCGCGTTCACAGACAGACAGACAGACGGACGGACGTCAGTACTCACGCAGCTGCGCGCTCACAGACAGACGGACGGACGTCAGTACTCACGCAGCTGCGCGCTCACAGACAGACGGACGGACGTCAGTACTCACGCATCTGCGCGCTCACAGACAGACGGACGGACGTCAGTACTCACGCAGCTGCGCGCTCACAGACAGACGGACGGACGTCAGTACTCACGCATCTGCGCGCTCTGGCCCGATGACTTGAGCAGCAGGCGCAGCTCGTACAGGACGAGCGCCACGTGCACGGCGTGACTGCGCAGACGCTCCACCCGGAACAGGAAGGCCACGGCCGCCTCGAACTGCGCAGTCAGGAACAGCACCTGGAAGTACAGGAAGGGCTGCTGGCTGGCTGAGAAGTGCGACTCTCCTGGAGGGGGGGGGCAGAGCAGAAACAGCATTAAAACAACGTTAAAACAACATTAAAACAATGTAAAACCAACATGAAGTCCATACACAAAATGTTAAAGGCAACATATAAACAACACATCCATGGAACCAATAAACGTAAAGCATAACATCCAGCATGAGAGCAACGCAAACTATAAATGTTATAAATAACTTGAAACATCATATCAAAGTAACTGATAAACATAAAGCACAAAATCCAGTGTGAAAACATATCAATGAATCCGGTAAATGTAAAATACAAAATACAGTATAAAAAACATTTATGGAATCCACAAATGTGAACTGTAAAATACAAAGAAAAAAACAAATATATGCATATCAGAAAAATACAAAAAACACAGCCTTAAGAACAACTTCAATGCAATGTGAAATATACTGATGCCAATCACAGACAAAATAATTTAATTTCAATGCCAAATAAAAAAAAAAGATCCAGCAATGAAACGAACTCCAATGCACGCACAATATAACACCATGTTGTGCATATTTCTTTTTTAAAAATACAGGGAAAAGACAACACTCTTGAAAGTTGAAAAAACTTTCTTTAAAAAAAAAGTTTTCTCCTGGAAACTACAAAGCTGCCATTGAAGCAGGAACCAATTTGCATAAGGCTGATGCGTCTTAACGGTTCGATTTGAAGCAGCCTATGGGCTCCCGGGGCAATTATAACCGCAGAGCCGAACGCGGGGGGGGGAAGCAGAGCCTCTTCCGAGAACTGCTGATGCACTCAGTCTGGCTCGCACCTCCAGTTCTTTCATTTCAGGGCACGGACGAGATTAAAAAAAAGTGACTCACGCTTTTTTCAGGTGAAAAGAGAATTGTGAGGACCGAGGTTTTTAGTGCCGCGGCAACGCCTCTTTATCACAGTTCAGCAGACTGCGGGGAGGGGGGGAGAGGAGGAGAGGAGGATAAAAAAAAACGGAGAGAGGGAGAAAGGGGGGGAGAGCGGGAAAGGTTCGAAGGTTCTGCCGGCTTATTGCAGAACCCGCAAACCTGCCCATCTCAGCGTTTCCAGCACGGCGAAACGCCGGTATCTGTCTATGAGGCCAGACGAGCAGAACGCTGTTAATGGAGACTGTAATCTTCAGCCTAGCAGGGGCTACAGGATCCAGGCTTCCAACAGAGCGGAGATGGGTTTGTGTCAGACACACATACACACACACACAGACACACAGATGCAGACGCACACATGCGCGCACGCACACACACACACGTCTCACCGTAGTCTTCCAGCAGCTGCTTCTGAAGCTGCGCGAGGGTCAGCCTGTCCTGGGGGGCGCTGTTGCTGTCGTCCTCGAAGCACACCTGGTTCAGCTGGGCAGGTAACAGGGGGAGACGAGGCTAAGAAGACCTGAAGCGCATCCACCTCAATAGCCCACTGCAAACACAGGTGCGTACACCTGGACTACAGACACATTCTCAACGACAAAGCAAACACAGACGAGCACGTCTGATACCGTAATCAAGGGCATTTAAGGATGCAGGTGATCAGGGTCTTCAGGGGTACGTATGAACTTCTGTCTCAAGCGCTGTAATGCTGAGGACCGTTGATGAATCAGCTGAGCGCCTGTGAGGTCAGGTGATGACAGGTGGCCGCGGGGGGGGGGGGGGGGGGGGGGGGGGGGGCTCACCTTGAGCCACAGGTAGTCCTCCGTCTTGTCGGCGACCTCCCCGTGGTTGTCGGCGATGTCGCACTTGCCGATGAGGCAGTAGACCGCGCGCTTGTAGGGGTCGGCGCTGTTCCGCAGGACGCGGCGGTAATGGAGGCGGAGCTTGTTCTCCGTGGCGGGAGCCAAACTGGAGGGAGGGGGGGAGAGGTTTTGCTACGAGACTTTTCTCTGGCTGTTTAGCTTGTATAACCAGAGAATAATCCCTGACTGTATATTGAGGACTAATCTCTGGGCTGTATGGCTAGGATACTGGGGACTAATCCCTGGTTGTGTATCTTGGATATTGGTGACTAATCTAGTTGTATAGCTAGGATAATAGGGACTAACCCCTGGTTGTAAAAATAGGTTAGTGGTGACTAATCTTTGCTGGTTTAGCTAGGAGAACAAAGACTAATCCCTGGTTGTGTAGCTTGGATACTGGAGACTAATCAGTGGCTGCACAGCCAGGGCATTGAAGACTAATATCTGGTTACATGGCTGCATCAGTGGGGACTAATCCCAAATGGGCGGTAGGTGCCAGGGATGAGTGCTGGATGCTGAGGCAGGGTGGGGCCAGTGTGGGGCAGGGTGCGGTCCAGTGTGGGGCAGGGCGGACTCACCGTCTGTCGGGGCTGTTCATGTACTCCTGGAACCAGTTCTTGAACTCGCCGATCTGGTGCTGGGCCCGGTTCACCACCTGCATGGCGGCAGACAGGTCCCCACAACGCAGGCAGTAATAGACCAGAGCCCAGACCGGGTGGCCCTCCACCTCTCCGTCCTGTATTACACACACACACACACACACACACACACACACACACACACACACACACACACACACACACACACACACAGACACACAGACACACAGACACAGATACACAGATACACAGATACACAGATACACAGATACACAGATACACAGATACACACACACACACACACACACACACACACAGACACGCGCACGCAGACACACACAAGATGAGACAAAAAGAGAAGGCTGCTTTACCCAGAGATATTTTGTGAGAAGTAATATCAGAAAGAGAATGAGGATGTGGTTAGTACATTTGGTAATACAGAGCGCTCGGGTTAGTGTTTCTGGTCATATAGTGTAGTGATCAGCATTTCCACTTGTATAGCCTATTTTAGTCAGCACTTCCATTTAGGTAGACTATTGCTGCAAGTATCTTCTCCACAAAACGCTGTGGTCAGTGTCTGCGGTCGTATAGCGTTCGCAGCGCGGTCATTACCTGCATGCCTGGGAGCGGTCCTGGCAGTTTGATGTTGAGGAAACTGTTTACCAGCTGCAAGGTCCCCGGGACCCCGCCCAGCTGGGCCTGGTGCAGGTTCCCAAACACGGTCACCATGGTGTAGTTCTTGTAGCTGTTGGACAGAAGATGGACACGAGGAAGCCACACGTTTAGGACACGGTCACTGTGATGTAGATCCTGTCGTTACTGTAAAGCGATCTCAGGCTGCAGCCCAGGAGGATTTTTTGGACGTTTGAGATCTTAAGTGAATCGTTAAAGTCACCGATTGGCTGAAAAGCCCACACATTGTTCCCATGAGCCATCTTCTTAACCTCTCTTCTTCAAACTAAACCACTGTCCAGATCTCACTCCCCCCTCCCTCCTCCTCTCCCTCTCTCCCCCTCCCCCCTCTCTCTCACACTCCACCCCCCCCCACACTCCTCCCCTCTCCCCCCCCCCCCCCCCCCCCCGTCTCTCACACTCCTCCCCTCTCTCTCCTCCTCTCCTCTCTCCCTCTCACCTGTTCTCCAGGAACTGCAGGGCCTGCCGGACGAAGGCCATCTGCATGTTGACGGCCACGCGGCTCTTCAGGGAGTCCTTGGCCGGGACCAGCAGCACGTCGGTCATCTGCCTCACCATCAGCCACATCTCCGACACGTTCTGCGCAGACACGCATGTATACACACAAACACACACACACACGCAGACACGCACGTATGCATACAGACACACACACGCAGACACACACGCACGTATGCATTCAGACACACACACATACAGACACACAGACACACACACAGACACGCACGTATGCATACAGACACACACACGCACACAGACACACACGCACGTATGCATTCAGACACACACACATACAGACACACAGACAGACACGCACGTATGCATACAGACACACAGGTGCATTCAGACACGCACGTATGCATACAGACACACACACACATGTGCATTCAGACACGCACGTATGCATACAGACACACATGCAGACACGTACATGCACACAGACACACACACACACACACAGACACACACACGTATGCATGCAGACATGTACACGCACACAGACACACACACACACACAGACACACACATGCATTCAGACACACACGCACGCAAACACGTACACGCACACAGACACACACACATGCACACAGACAAACAGATGCACACAGCCACGCAGACAGATGTGAAAACAAACAGACACATGTAGACACGGGCATAGACAGGTGCACAGACACGCACACACGCAGAAAGAAAGCAAACAGCAGGGATAAGGAGGTTTCAAAATCCATTTTCACCCTTTCTAGCTGTTCCCTCCCTACTTCCCCCAATCAGACTCGCTGTACACAAGCTCTCTTTTCCCGCTTACAAACATATAAAGCCTGGATGTAATCACCAGCATGCACTGCGCACTTACTCTCAATAACTAGTTACCACCAAGGCCCAAAAATGCCTGGGAAGCTAACAGCTCTGAAATAGGCGGAGAATCTCTGGAGAGACTGACTTTATGTTGGTGCAGAAGGTCCAATTCGCCACATCTCTGTCGGTGGGTGGCAGAACCTTCCAGAAAGGTCTCATAAATGATTTAGCAATGGTACGATGGCCTCGCCCTGCCCTTTCCCCAGCACTGCAGAGCTGGACCCAGGCCAGCTCGTTTTAGTTCCTGTTCTTGGTGGTTTTCCATTATTTTTGTACCCAGAGTACCCAGCAGACCTTACGCATCTCGGTGTTAAAGCCAATGCAAGCTCCACACGAGGGGGGGGGTGGGGGGGAAGGGGTACTCAAACGCCAGTGCTAGAGGGCTGAGACTCAGCTTGTCGGACACCGGGGCATGCAGGCTGCGTTTCGGGCCTACCTTGTCATCCAGGCTGTCGGCCACAGAGGCGCACAGGTCCCCCAGGTTGGGCTGCACGTGCCCGTTCACGATCTTCTCGTTGAAAACGTAGATCTGCAGGGGGGGGGGGAGGGAGGGAGGGAGGGGAGGGGGTTATTGATGGACCACGGAAAGGCAACCCCCCCCCCCCCCCAACTGAAGCAGCTGGTCGGGGCGCGCTACGACGACTGCGACGTGAAGCGATGGACGATGAAAAACAGCACAAACAGGACGAAGATGTTGAGGAGGTCCTCGAAGAAGAACACGAAGATGAGGAGGATGACGCCGCACGCGATGTGGCGGCACATGGCGGCTCCTGCGCGTGCTGACTGGCGGAAAAATGAGCGAGAGACAGAGAGAGAGGGAGAGAGAGAAAAACAGAGAGACAGAGAGAGAGAGAGATAGAAAAAGAGATACGGATAGAGACAGAGAACAAATGCAATGCAGAAAGAGCGTCCTCCCTATTGTGCTTTCAGGCAGATAAATCTCCCAGCATGCTCTGCTCTGCATGCCCCCTGGCCCTCTTCGATCCGCTACTGCGTTGAGTGACATGACCCAGTTTGGTCCTGGCTGCTCCCAGCATGCCTCCAGTACAGGCCACGCCCACACAGAGGAAATGGGCATCTCGGGCGCTCTCTGCTGATTGGCGGAGGCAGAGGCTGTCACGGTCGCCAGAGAACCACACCGTTATGCCAGTTTGTGACTCCTGTCGACGAACGCAACCCCGACCTTTCTAATTACAACTGACATTTTCTCTGGATGTAAAGAGGAGCACGGGGAGTTTAACCTTTTCATGTACTTTGTGTTTTTAACTTTATTCTCATGGGGAAAAGCAGAAAGGGCTTTAGTTTATCGCAGTACAGAAAGTGCCACAGAGGGAAAGTGAATTTGGCCATAAATGAATTTTAAAATGCAAATGTTAAAAAAAGAGCAGAAGACAACAGCAAGTGCTTCTGAACCAGGGACGTTGAGGGGCCAAATAACATCCTGTACCCTCCAAAAAAAAGGAGAATAGAACCGCCACTAACAGAAAAAGAAAAGAAAACAGTGGTCCTTTTATCATAAAAGAACTGGGGTGATTTCATTTGTTTAAAAAATTAAAATAAAATCAGTGATAAAATCCAGTCCTCACTATACTTTGACATTGTTGAGTAATAAATATGCTCTGTGCTTATGATTACCAGTGAGAGGCCTACTAATAGGCTAGTAATGGATTTCCACATTCCCTGATGAGCTCTATGAATGGAATTATACCCCAAGAAGCTTTCCTGGCCTGACTTGAACTGAATTATGGGAATTGTAGGCAGTTCAGAACACTGCATCACACGACGCAGCTCGATTGGCTGAGACACTCACCTGCCGTCCATAGGCCACCTCCACGCTGTCCAGCGCGCTGCGTCCCGGCGCCCCGACGTCGCTCACGAAGCTGGGCTGGAACACGGAGCAGACAGGGGTCAGGTGACAGGGCACGGCTATGACACGTATCACACACAATGCCTCCAGTATCTCTCCATGTCTTCTAGCATCCTTGTCAAGTGTCGACAGCACCATACACTAAAAGGTGTGTGAGTGCGCGCAAATGTGTATGTGTGTGTGTGTTCGTGACTGAGAATGTCTGCAGTGCACCTGTGTATGTGTGTGCATCACTATCTATATGCTATGAGGTTTTGTGAATGTGTATGGTATGTAAGTGCATGAGTGCATGCCTGTATTACTGTTCCTGTGTGTCTGTGTATGTTTTAGTGTGTAAGTATCCGTCTGTGCAGGTGTGTGTCTATGTCTGCATGCGTACTTGTGTGTGTTCACGTTCTTGTGTGTTTGTGTGTGTGTGTGTGTGTGTGTGTGTGTACGTATGTTTGTTTGTGTGTGTATGCGTTTGTGTGTGTGTGTGTACGTATGTTTGTTTGTTTGTGTGTGTGTGTGTGTGTGTGTGTGTGTGTGTGTCAGCCTCCGTCTTCATCTCCTCAAACATCGCAGCTGTTGGTAAAAATCCACAGCATGATGGCCATCGTAGCGTGAAAGCCTCAGAGAGGAACATTCCCCACGCCCGAGCGCTCATATTTAACTGCCAACAGAAAAGCCGCTAACCACCCCACCTCAGGGCATACAACACACAGTTTCACACTAATACGGGCCAACATGGCAACACACGGTTCATACATTTCCACACTTATGCTTAGGCTAAAAAAGAATATAGATTAAAGTGCAAGATGATACTGCAACACTCTACCAAAAAATACATAATAATATATTACAATAGAATTTACCTATATATTATAATAATGCCATGTATATTTTTTGATGGAATAAAGATGTTACTAATTGCCACTGCGATGTAAGACTTCACTGAAGATGACAGTGATGCTGAGGGGAGGAGTGATGTAATGGGGGGAGGGGCCATCAGATGAGACCCACTCTCAACCCAATGCATGTGTGTGTTGAAAAGCCACAATTACAAACCAGAGTCAGTGTTATACTCACTCACTCAGTGGCCAGTCAAAGAATACGATGGTGATGTGAGACTGAGATGCACATTAAACCAACTGTAAACCTAATACTGCAGAATCACGATGCATCAAAAATACAAAATATCATTGAAACTAGTTTGATAGGAAAGTTCCGGTAGGGGTGTGGCAAGTAGGGTTAGACTGTGTGGGCGTGGCAAAGCAGGTGTAGTGTATGTTGTGGACTGGGCACTGAAGGCTGAGGGGGCGTGGTATAGGGGCGAGAGGGTTGGGCCGAGGGGTCGTAGCTCAGATGGCCAGAATTAATTTTTTTTTCTTTTTTACCACTGGACAATAATTAAAGGAGCCAGTAAACATGTACCGTGTGCAAGCACAAAATGAATCATTATCCAGACCCAAGTCATTTATTTGTAAAATGCATACCAACATTGCAGGCTAGTCAGCAGATACTCCTGCACAAAGACATGAATCATTTTCCTATGCAGAAACAAAGTCGGCCCTCATAAAGGAGGGAGTGTAAGCTCACAAAAGGTGCAATGTTCTGTTCTTCTTCTGAGAAGCTGCTTTGCCCCATGGATTCTCTTTAAGATTTGTTATCTGGAGGGCTATACATTTTTGATGGAAGTAATGAGAAAGCCTTGTGTACTCAAAGTCGGAATTTTACTCCTGACTGAGTCATCCTGAGAATGAGGTTCCTTCAGAGTTCATCGCAAGATAACAGTGCGAGTGTGTGTGTGTGTGTGTCTGTGAGAGTACAAGTGTGTATGTGTGTGTGTGAGTGAGTGTGTGTGAGAGTGCAAGTGTGTGTGTGTGTGTGTGTGTGAGAGAGTACAAGTGTGTGTGTGAGCGAGTGTGTGTGTGTGAGAGTGCAAGTGTGTGTGTGTGTGTGAGAGTACAAGTGTGTGTGTGTGTGTGTGTGTGTGTGTGTGAGTACAAGTGTGTATGTGTGTGTGTGAGAGAGTACAAGTGTGTGTGTGTGCGAGTGTGTGTGTGTGAGAGTGCAAGTGTGTGTGTGTGTGTGTGAGAGTACAAGTGTGTGTGTGTGTGTGTGTGTGTGTGTGTGTGAGAGTACAAGTGTGTGTGTGTGTGTGTGTGTGTGTGAGAGAGAGTGAGTGTGAGCATGTGTGTGTGTGTGTGTGTGTGTGTGTGTGTGCGTGAGTGTGAGAGTGAGTGTATGTGTGTGTGAGAGAGAGAGAGAGACAGAGAGAAAGAACCAGCAGTGCAGCATTATGGGTACTGGACTGCTCCTTGCGGGGTGAATGGGATCACTGCAGACAACAGTTCTTTAGCCACCGTGCTCACCAGGGTAGAATAAACATTCCTCCAGCTCTGAGAACTACAGCGAAAAACGCCTCAAATGTTTTCCTCAGATAAGGGGAAAGGAAGGGAGGAATTTTCCCTGGACTGTTACAAATAACCCCGAGTAGTGGGAAGGCGTATTTACCGAAAGTGATTATGTAAATGTTCACAGCCGCAAAATTATTCCTTATAATGCTGGTGAGAAGCAAATTTGCACAGAACTGATGAACATCCCAGTGTTGGAGTTTGTGTGGTTCCA
This sequence comes from Anguilla anguilla, assembly GCF_013347855.1. Taxonomy (NCBI): domain Eukaryota; kingdom Metazoa; phylum Chordata; class Actinopteri; order Anguilliformes; family Anguillidae; genus Anguilla; species Anguilla anguilla. The sequence continues at coordinate 17,719,501 of NC_049205.1, read as the reverse complement.
GGTTGCCCATTCACACTTAGCAAATTCTCTTGTGTAGAGCAACTTACACGGCTTACATTGTTTTATACATACAATCCATTCGCAAATTCGCATGACTAGATTTTTTTTTTCTTAAGAAATTCCATTTGTAACTGTGTCGTAAGAACCATCAAAAATTTTAATATGCACTGAAGATGACTTGCAAAATTCAGTGGCTCTGATTTTAAGATTTAACCACATTTTATTTATGCTAAATACAGTGGTACAGGTTCTTAAATGTGGACCAGTGCTTTATTGCATACAATGATGGCTTTGAGAGCAATTTATTATATTATAATAACAACACTATATCATATTACTTAATAACTGCATAGAAGACGTTCTTAGTCAGAGTGACTCACAGAACTGGAAAACATTAGTGTTCATTTCAGGAATACCAAAAGTGCAATATCTCCAAGAAGGCACATAAGGCCCATTTACAATCATTATGTAATGTTTGGATCGTAGCAAAGGTAAATATCAGCATACAGCTAAAACATGTTTACATAGCTATACCGGAGCTATAAATGATCCCAAAAGGAAATCCAAAGAAAGAAGGAAAAGGATGGTTATAGAGAGTCAGGGGAACAAAGGTGCAAACTGAAGATCTGAAGGGGGGTCTTTAGTCTTAGAGGAGAGGTATGGTTTCTGTTGTTCTTACTGCGGTGCAATAGCAAAGTCATAGCAATGGAAAATCTGGCCTTAAGTGTTTTAACTGTAAGGTAACTTGAGGATTCTGGTCCGGTTAAATGGATCTCTGGTTGCTATGGAAACGGCGCATTTTTTGGCAGAGATGGAGGATGACGGTTAGCCAAGTTTATTAATATTCTACGGCGGTAATGTAGTTTGGCGAGGAAATAAGCATTCAAAGTGTAAACTGACAAAGAGAGGCCGACCGGTACGATCAGGACAAAAGCACTTTACCGCCAGGTTCTTCCAATGACCTGTTCAGGTACGCAGCTGAGTGCAACAGAATGTCTTTCTCACACAGAGTGACGCATTTCAGAACTCTACTTGAGGACACATTTTGAGGGACACTACAGGCGGCTTAGAGACACTACAGGTGGTGCGTCTAAAGATGTCTTTACGGACACAGAGAGCTAAACTTGCGTGTTTATTTGCGATATGGCACGTGTTTTCACCGGCGAACTTCAGGACTAAACGGCACAAAATGATTTTAGAATTGTAAAAGTGTGTCTGTTCTGGATCCTAGCAGACGGTAGTGTTTCAGTGAACAGTGGTGCGTTCATTGAGTCTTGTCTCGGTTCCGGATGCTTGTGTGCACTTGTGTTTCAGTGTTCAGGGGCGTGCTTGTCACTGAACACGCTGAACTTGAGCGGGAGAGTGTTACTGAAGGACACGCGGCGGGGACTGACCTCCACATCCTGGGTGAAGTCCAGGGCGTCCTCCCCCGCCCCCAGGAGGGTGTGGAGCACCCGTTGCTTCAGCTGCTCCCACTGCACCAGCATGGACTCCCTGTGGTACTCCTCCGCCAGCAGGAAGGTCTGAGAGAGAGGGAGAGATGGGGTGAGAGACAGACAGAGGCAGGAAGGGCAGATAAAGACAGTGACACAGATAAAGACATGAGAGAAAGAAAAAGATGGGGAGAAAAAAAGGAGAAAGCAAGGCAGGGAGGAGGGAGAGGGAGAGACAGAACATGGAAGAATGGGAGAAAGACAGAGAACAAGAGAGAGCAAGCATGAGAGAGAAAGAGTGTGAGAGAGAGGTTGAGGAAGATAGGGAAAAAGAAGACAGGAACAGAAGAGAAAAGAAACGCAAGGCTGAAATGAAGAGGAAGAATGGCAGTCTGATTGGCTCACGTCTCAGAAAACGAGGTCACAGAATGCTCTAGAACAGCGGTCTGCAACCCTATCTTGGAGACCCTGCTGCAGTTTTGGTTTAACCTCAAAATCACCTACTAACTCAATACCCAAGAGTCCAGGTGAGGTGAACAAGCCTAACCGTGTAATAAACATATTTAAATCCGTCTTTTGGAGACGTTAAACCTTGGCCCTGACTCACTGCGGTCATTAAAGATCCCTTATCACAGAATAGAGGGTTCCATGGTGTCTAGGCTATGTTCCCAACCAGGTTCTCCCAACCTGTGGCCTAATCATCCCCCAGTTTATTTGGCTAAAAACCGTTCTCTCTCCCTCTCAACCTCAGCTGATATGTGGAGACCCTTCTGGCGCAAGATGGCCGCCGTGCATCACACAGGTGGGCGCTACACATTAGTGGTGGTTAAGGAGAGTTTCCACTCATCAGTGTAAAACTTTCTGAATACTGGAAAAGTGCTATATAAATGCAAGGCATCAACATCATCATCACAAAGTTTTGTGTAACGGGCGTGTCAGAGCCGCACACGATGCCGCTGGGGCGTGGCGACCCGGGGACGCGGTGACGGAAGCCGCTAAGTGGGTCTCGCCCTTTGGGCGAGGCCGCGGAAAATGCCGGAAACTGGGCCCGGACCCTTCCGCCGCTCCAGATTTAGGCTGGAGCCCCATTAAGAGTCTCAAGGCCTCCCTCTATTTTCTCTCCCGTCAGGGGAGCGCTAGGTAATTGAAAAGATCTCTCTAATTAAACCTCTTCTGAACTTCTGCCGAGGAGAAACCATTAAAGAAAAGCTAATATTAGCCCAAGCTTAGCGGTTAAACACAAGGAGTGAGGAGGGTATGACAAAGGACCAGGGTACGACGTGGCTGCGTTCTCCTTCGTACGTACAGGAGTACTCAGGGAGGCTCACGGGGGTGTTCCTGAACAATGAACACAAACAAGTCGAAAAATAAGCGAGAACGCTTCGTACGAGAGCGGAATGCTTTAGCGGAGCAGATGCTAGCCTTGGGCTAATCGCTCTCGTCTGCGGCGAGGTGCGCTAGCTACGAGGAGACGGGAGCGTTAATGTTAGCCCGAGGCCGGCGGGGGCTATATTTAGACGCATATCGACGGACGGAAGGTGAGCGGCGGCGGAGCGGAGGCATTGATTGGAAGGAGAGAGGGAGAAAGAGAGAAAGGGAGAGGGAGAGAGAGCGAGGGAGGAAGCAGCCGAGGAGAACGGAACCCCACCGTCCCCGTCGTTTCCTGCCACCTCTCCTCCCACCAACGCAAAATGGAACGACCAACAGGAGAAGCACGGGGGGATTATGGGGGATACAAAAGCTACTGGAGTTACGAAGGTTACTCGGGTTATGAGGGGTTACTATGGTTATTGGGGATACGGGGGGGTTGGTGAAGCTACTGGGGGTACTGGGTTTACTATGGTTAACGGTGTTACCGTGGTTACGAGGGTGTTCCCCCAGAAGCAGCAGGCATTGCGAAGGGGAGTGTTTGTGTGCGTGTGTGTGTGTGTGTGTGTGAGAGAGAGTCTGGGGAGTGCGGAGGTGGTACTTACCCTGCGTCGTGACTCCTCGATGGTCGACAAAAGCGCATTGTCCCTCTCGTTCTTCAGAAAACCCTGCGAGGACACACACACGCGCACACACACACACACCAGGGGGTTAAACTCTCTAATAACCTACTTTCCACAGTGCACACACCTGCCACTCCTGCAGCCAATCAGAGCACGGAGACCCTCCCCTTCCTCAGAAACGAGGATCACCGTTGGTTACAAAAGCTCAGAAATGCCATCATCTGAGATCTGTAAAAAGGGCACCGAGGAGGAGTGCTGGGAAATAGGCTTATAAAAGTAACAGCGCAGACAGAATATTAACACTGCTGACATATCGGCAGAATCGGCAAAAAGGGTATTCAGATGCACTTACTGAGCACAGTTTGATACTGAAGAGACGGTACCTTTCACACACAGGCACACACACACAAGCACACATCCACACACACACGCACACAAGCACTCACACGACTGCACACACACAAGCACTCACAAACACACACACACACACACACACACAGAGTGCTGGTCTAAAAGTTGTACGAATGCTGCACAGCCTGTATATTAAAGACAGAAGCAGTCGGTGTGAGTCCTCCTGCTCCCAGCTGGATTCTAGGCGATGCAACCCTTGCGCATGTGTGCGCACACGTGTGTGTCCGTGTATTCGTGCGTGCTAGCATGTGTGTGTCCATTCACACGCATTAGGGAGGTGATGCAGAGAGTGTGCACTACGCATGTATAAAGGTTGGACAGACAGCGATTGTATGCAGTGTTGCGTCTGTGTGGGCGAGCCTTTGGCACTGTAATAGAAGGGAGGGTTGTGGGAAATGGAGGCTGGAACACTGTTGGTCGGGAGGGCAGCGGGTTGGCTGTGAGCTCTCAGTGGGCGTGGCTTCTCAGGATCGGCACACTGCAGTAAACGCAGCTGCAGGCTCGCTACTGGAGATCATTGGCCACGATGCCCACCTCCACATGACACATGGCTCCGCCCCTCAACAGACCACCGTCTACTTCCAAAGGACCGTGCCCCACCCCCCCGAAACCATGACCTGCCCCCAAAGCGTCATGCCCCACCCCCAAAAGCCTTGTGCACCACACCCAAAGCACCACGACCTGCCTGTAGAGCCATAGCCCAACCCAAGAGCATCAAGCACCGCTCCCAAAGAGTGATGGCCCACTCCAGAAGCTTCACCGCACGCAAAGCACCACAACCGTCCGTTTACAATACAGCCCTCTACTAGCCAAACCCTTACACCACATACGAAACGAAAATCTGTCACACCAACACACGCTGCGAACAAACACAACCGCCACACTGAAAGACACAGGAATACTGTACCGCTCCACCCCGACCCCACACACACATACAGGCACGCACACACACACACACACACACACACATACAGGCACGCACACACACACGCGCATACATACATACACATACAGGCACGCACACACACACGTGCATACATACATACACACAGACACACACACACACGTGCATACATACATACATACACACACAGACACACACACACACACACAAAAGCGCACACACACACGCTCAGACACACACACACCCAGACAAACACAAACGCACACACGCACGCAATGCTCACACAATCGCCGCGACGACAGACGAACAGCAGCCGCGCCGCCCACTTCGCTCACGCGGTGAACATGTTGCAGCTAATTAAAGACACGCAGAAGGGAGCAGAAAAAGCCCCGAAACAGCCCCCCCCTCCCCCCCTCCCCCCACGTACTGCCAGCCAGGGAGAAAAAGCGTCTCACGCGGGCGAAAAGGACCACGTCTGCCTCCGAGCCCGGGCACGCACCGACACCGCCAACCCGCCGAGAGGAAGGAAGACAGCACCGCACGCACAGAGTGTGTGTGTGTGTGTGAGCGTTTGTGTATGCGTGCGTGTGTGTGTGTGAGTGAGTGTTTGTGTGTGCGCGTGTGTGAGCGCGTGTGTGTGCGTGTGTGTGCGTAAGTAAATGCGTGCATGCATGTTCTTTGTGTGTACATGGGGCGTATGAGGGTAAGTGAGTGGGGATGGGTGGGGTAGTTTTTGGCGGGGAGGGGGGCGGCTAATACCTCCGTGCACCGTAGAGGGGGTTACTTCAGGTCCCGTCGCACCCTCCCCGAATCGAAAAGCGCCTCACCTCTACTCGCCGAGCCACCTGAAACCGAAGCGGTCAGACGCAGCGGCGCGGCGCACGCCAACGAGAACAAAAGAGGAGCGCGAAGCGTCCTCCCCAGTCCCCTCGCCTCTCAGAGACAGACAGGGCGTCTACGAGGACCCCTCACCTCCACAGACTACCCACCGTAAACACCCCCATTAATCAGCGCACCCCCCCCCCCCCCCCCCCCCCCCCCCCCCCCCCCCCGGAAGGGCGGCCTACGCCCATCTCCCGACGCTGGGCGTCCCGGAGACCGCTCCCCATCCCCCCCCCCCCCCGACGCCGAGGCTGCGGCCCCTCCCCCCCCTCCCCGCCTCCCCGCTAATTACATCGCATTACTCGGAGATAGGCGGGCCAGCCGGACGCCCCCCCTGCGTTCGACATTGATTGACATCTGTCACACGCGATTTCCTTCCCCCCCGCCCCCCCTCGCTTGTTCTCGGCAGAGGGAGCGCGGGAGTCTGGGTGGGGGCTGGGTTGTAGAAGGGTTGGGGAGGGTTAGGGTTGGCGCTCAAGGCTGTGGGCGGCTGACTGTTGGAATTGCCTACGCAGCAACGCTACGGCTGGAAAGTGCTTATGGATCAAGATCTCTCTGAGCCCCGTGTTAAATTCCGCCTCGCTCCCGGAACGTCGGAGGAGGCTTCCGGAATCGCAATCGCCACCGCTCGTCTTCGTTATTGCCCAGTCACGGGCACGTCGACGTTCGGAGCGCCCCCTAGAGGTCGACCTGCCCGAAAAAACTGGTTCAGCCCAGTTAATGCCCGAGGCTGCTGGCAGCACGGCCATTTTGTTCCCTGAAGCCTCGAACCCATTTCGCCACCACCAAACCCTAAGACTGATCTAAAGGGGTGCGCGAGTCTCAGATCCGGAGGGATCTTTTTGTACGTCGCTTTGGATAAAAGCGTCTGCCAAGTAAATGTAATGTAATGATTAAAAAAACGGCAAGGTTCGTCTCCGAACGCTTCGCGGTACAGGAGACGGCAACGGACAAAAAACGGAAACGCCGACCGCGTCGGTCCTAGAAAAAAACGAACAAACAGCCGAAATAAACAGACAAAACCGAATTCCGAGGGAACCCTGGTCGTTTTGTTCGCGTTTAAACAAACTGGCAGGTTACAGCCGCTGATAGCACGCCCACGTGATTTCGCCGCTGCCAGTGATTGTTCGCGAGTAGCGGGCGAAGACGACCAGACGCCCGGGTAAGCGCCGGCGCGTCCGATGTTCCGGAAGGATCGGAGAACCCCGCCGTACTCGGCGCGTTTTCGGAGAAACGGACGAGGTAGAGCAGGTTTGGAGGAGTCATTAGGAGACGTTTCGCTCGCACACAAACGCACACACACACACACGTGTGCCCATACTAGCGACCCAACTGCGCGTTAAAAATAATAAACGCGCACACATAACAGAAAACGGCGACAAATGACACGCACAACCATTTTCCGCGTCAAACACAAACGGTTAGAGACCACAGCCTAAAAAGGAAAAAAGACAGCTCTTCAGTAGCCTCAGAATGTCCTTGTCCCTGAACGCTCTTTCCCAAAACGCCGTTTCAGACCTGAATAAAACGGTTCGACATGGCATGGCACGGAGGAACAAACAAAGACAGCAGACGATACAGAGACCCATAGGACCCAGCACATTCTGTGAAACCACCCAGCCAATCAAAGCACGGACTGCTCAGGTTCACAGTTCTAGAATCCTACGGCGACATGCTATAGTTCCGTACGGACTTGCCTTGGGAGCGATCCCGTAGGGGTGGGGGTGGGGGGTGGGGGGGGTCGCTGGAATAGCTGTCAGACTCCTGCGTTTAGTTATGAGCGATGACCGCGATTGAGGAGGGGTGAAACCCCACCCTTCATCCCCCTGGCTTCCACCGACGATAAGCATCAATCACCACCGCCAACATCGCCATCGACCCCACCGCCATTACCATCACCATCACCATCACCATTATCATCATCATCATCATCATCATCATCACCTTTGTCGTCTGTTCCACAAACCGGCTAGCGCCCGGCGTCGTCAGAGAGGAAACGGAGACGGTGAAAGGAGAGGGAGAGAGAGAAAGAAGGAGAGAGGAAGGGAGAGAGAGGCGAGAGGCGAGAGGCGGACGGAGGCAGACAAAAGGCGGAGGTCTGAGCGGAGACGCGTGGAGGCGATACTCACTCTGTGCCTGGAGCTCCGACCGGGAGGGCAGAGCCGCCCGGCTCGTCAGTGATGGAGGGAGAGAGAGATAGAGAGAGAGGAGAACAGGAGAGAGAGAGAGAGAGAGAGAGAGAGACAGAGAGAGAGGAGAACAGGAGAGAGAGAGAGAGAGATAGAGGGAGAGACAGAGAGAGAGGAGAACAGGAGAGAGAGAGAGAGAGAGGAGAGCAGGAGAGGAGAGGAGTTGCCACACTAAGTTTCCGCGCTCCCCCGACGCCGCCGTGTCTTGCGCTCCGGAAGGCTCCGGCAGACCGAGGAGGAGGCCGGATCGGGCCGGTTCCGACCCGTCGGGGGCCTAACCCGGACTCGGCTCGGCCCGGGTGGCCGCCGCCGTCCTCCGCCCGTAGCCCCCTGCCACCCCCACCCACCCCCCTCCACACGACCCGCTCCAGGCCCAGGCCTCCCCATGGTGGCCTACCGGTCGGAGCCCAGTGAGATCTGTGCCACACGAGGGGTTACAGTGGGTCGTTTTATTGTTGGGAGGCGGACTGTACCATGTCACTCCTCAGACTCGGGAAAGGGGGGGGGTTTCCAGGAGAAGGATGGGATAATTTAACCGTGTTGCTTTCTCTCTCTATACCCCCCCCCCCCCACACATACATAATCTTGTCATCCTCCTCCTCTTCATCTTACAGGCCCGCACACATTTCTTCTTTTATCAACAAAAAAAAAACCAAAAAACAAAAAAACATTTCCTCTCCCTTCCTCCACCCCCACCCCGCAGATCCTAGTGCAATGCAATTATGATAATGGATTTTTGCTCTCCCCTGATGGCTTCCGACATCCTGTCCTGAAATTGGGCTAATAATCCTTTTAAGAGTCATGTTTAGTTAATGAGCAGAGGGGCTGCGGCTGCAGGGGCGCTCGCAGGCCTGCGCAGCCGAGGCAGACGCGCCGGCTGCGAGGCTGAGAGGCTGCGCGCGCCAGAGCTCACTCCGGAAGCTTCCGGAACTACAGCGCGAGACAGACAGAGAGAGAGAGAGAGAGAGAGAGAGGGAGAGAGAGAGAGAGAGAAAGCAAGGGAGAGAGAGAGATAGGGGGAGAGAGAGCAAGAGAGAGAGAGAGAGAGAGAGGAGTGAGAGAGGGAGGGGAGAGAGAGAAAGAGAGGGAGGGGTGGAAGAGGATGGAAAGAAAGAGCAGGAATAAGAGAGACGGGGGTGGAGGAAGAGAGGAACAGACAGACAGAGAAAGAGAAGGAGATGGAAAGAGACGACGGGAGGGGGGAGGGAGGGAGAGAGACAGAAAAGAGGAGATGGGGGAGGGAAGAAGAGCGCAAAAATGAAGGAAAGAGGGGAGGACGGAGCTCTTCAGCCACTCTGCTCCGCTTCCGCCATCTTACCGCACTTATTGCTCTCCCTCGCTCTCTTCATCTCTCTCTCTGTCTCTCTCTCGCTCTCCTCCTCCTCCTCCTCCTCGCAGTGCAGCTGACGTATGAAAATTTCCCCGTGGCACACGCTAAGAGGAGGCCGCGGTCACGCGTGTGCGGGGGGGGGGGGGGGGGGGGGGGGGGGTGAGGATTTGACGGCTCCTTTGTCTCCAGACTCCGCCTCTCGCGCGCGCGACTCCCGTCTGACGGGTTAGCGGTTCGCGTTCGCGGTCGACGTCGCAGATGACCGGGAGACCCGGTCGGCCCCGTTTCGGTCCTACGCCGCGCTCGGAACAAAGGAACCGCCGCGGAGCGAGCGGGCTTCGCGGGAAACGCCACACGCTTCGAGCAGACATGAAAATGCCCGGCAGTAATACTCTGCCGGCGCTCAGCGGTCCTTTCATACAGACATTTATTTAATGTGTTATACGTGCATAAATCTATGCGCATGCATATTACATGCACAGCAAAACGCACCTGCTATGTTTCCATGGCTGGTGTATGACTATGAGCAGCAGCCTTTATTTTATAGCAGAGGCATTTTCTTATTTCAGTACAAGTAGCAGAATGGAAGGAAAGTGCCGGTGGGGGCTGGGTAGCTCTGCTCTGATTGGCCGGTTCCGAGGCCCAGTAAGGACACACACACCGGCACAGAGGGAGCAGTGCTGACGCCTTTTAGGAGCCAGGACACACGCACGCAGGGGGGCACACGCACGCCGTGTACACACACACACAAGCATACGCGCACACATACACGCACATGCTCGCAACACACCTATATTTATGCATATATGTACCGTGTGAAATGATTAAATGAGGCATTAGTGCATTAAACGAGGTGCTTGTGCAGGAGAGATTTAACGCCCTGGATTTTTACAGCACTCATCATGGGGGTACGGCACCAACACCCACTCTGCCAACACAAGGCCACAACAGGAGCATCAGCTTTGGGACTCAAACCTACAACCCTCCTCCAGCATGTCCATTTCCCCCTGAAAATCAAAACTGATTCACGTAGACCCCAAATCAATGAAAAGCCCCAAGATCCCTCAAAACAAGCAGGCTCCATGTTACAACACGTCTAAAGTACAAGCCTGCAGCACATCTCACAAGGCTACTGTTGAAACACAATGGGATGTCCAGTAATTTCTTAAGAAAGTAGGAAATGATACTGCTGGAAAAATGGATCCAAGGTGGAGTCACCATGGCAACTGCCCCACCCCCCCTGTTGGTCATGGTCAAGATACCGTTTTGTAGCAGGGGGGCCAGAAGAAGCACACGCAAATTTCTAATAAGCAGTCATGCATGAACACACATGTACGCATTTACGCGCGCGTGCGCGCACACACACACACACACACACACGGCTCTCTGCGAGGCAGGAGAAAGTGCAGTGACCGCTGCAGAGAGCACTTAAGTGTCCAGTAAAGCGGATGGTCAGCGGCAGAGAATGAGTGCACTTCCAGTAATACCCCTCCCCCGCGGTCGCTGGAGGCCTCCGGTGCATCCGCACGCGGTGAGGCCGATGGGGGGGAGAGGGGGTCAGGGCAGAGGAGAGGGTGGGGGGAAGGGGTGAGGTCTGCAGGTGAGCAGAGGAGCAAAACGAATGCAAATCCGGGTCTTCCTTTTCTGGGTCTTCCACGATGTTTGTCGTGTTCCACGGCTCTCTGACATCACAAAGGACAAAGAGCGAGGCAGAAACTGACTCAGATTTTTACACGCAAAACGAACATCACCTACAATCTGAGCGCTTATTTTTTGCCACCTCATCTCTGCACGTACAACAGGACTCAGGCCCGTGCTGCCCATACGTTCAAAATGTTTAAAAAGAAATAAAAAACGAATAAGCTATTAATAGCGATAACAAAGAAACAACAAAACAAAAAAAGACGATCCTGAGGGGCTGAATTGTATGCAATGGATCAGATCGTCCAATTGCGTACGGGTCCGGCGTCTGGATTCACGTTTCCGTGTTAACGACGGCGCGGTTCTCTCGGCCGTCGTGCTCGCCGCGGACATCTTAACTCCGCTCCGCCGCCGCCGCCCCGGCTCCAGGCGACATGGCGGCGAAACCCCTACAGACGCTGTCAATCAGACCGAGCCTGACGGAGACGGGCCTTTGACTGACAGCCGAGGCCCGACTCCCCCAGCCCGGTGGGGGGGGGGGGGGGGGGGGCTTCCTGTGCTCAGCCCTCTCTCTCTCTCTCTCTCTCCTCGTCCCTCTCTCGCTCTCTCTCTCTCTCTCTCTCGGGGGGAACGCGGGTGTCTGAGAGGGGAGCGGGGCTCTGGCTCGCCGGAGAGAGCGCGCTCGCAGAACCATCAGCGGTTTTCGCGAACGCGAGCTGGCAGCAGCTGTGGGCTGCCATTAACTCATTAGTATGCGTTTACCATCCCCCCCCCCCCCCCCACCCACCCCCCCTCATGCAGACAAAGGAACGCCAGCATTGCTCCGGCGTCTCTCGCTCCCTCCCTCTTTATCTCTCTTCCTCCCTCTCTCCATCGCTCTCTTGCTCTCTTCTTCCCTCCATCTTTCCCCACTCTCTCCCCCAACCCTGTGCTCTCCCTCCCCGCCCCCCCTCCCCTCGATATAAGGAATGTCGCTACCGTGTGGTAATTGTGCGTTTATTCTTACAGAACCCTGCTGCCGTGACGCCCAGCCTGGAGGCGGGGCTTGAGAAACAGAGAGAGCTGATTGGTAGGACACTGATGCGTCCCCAAAACTCAACCCCCCTCCCCAAACACAGATGATCCCGTCCTCACATTCCCACCCCCAGACCTCTTTTCTTATCTAATTACTTCACATTACATTGCAATCTTTACAGTGCGCTTCGTGTCTTTGCATGGACGTTAGTGGTATGAAATTATCATTTGTTTATATTTATAAGTATGCATTTGATTTATATTATGGTTTTTATTATTTTTATTTCTATTATGCATCTAGGCCGGCATAATGAACTTGCATTTACTTCTTTAATGTTAACGTTGGCACATAAACTCGCTGGTCTGGGAATGTTGCTCGGGTAATGTAGTTATCTTCCCTTACACTGCAAGTCACTATAAACAAATGAATGCAGTGTCAATTTTAATGTAATGTACTGACCCCTGGAGCTAAGGCTGTGGGCTCAAACGTTAGCGCAGGGGTGCACAACTCCGGTCCTGCAGAGCTGGTCTGGAATAACTGGTTGGTTTTTGTTCCAACCAACTGCATTAGGTTCAGTTTTCTGACAGCTCTGTAAACCACCCCGCTTCACTCCTGTGCTGGAGCACGGTGAGATCTACAGGCTAACCCCGCAGTCTTATCGCTGTAGCTGGTACTCATACGTGCGTCAGGGCGAGGTACGACCGAGCTAATGAGACGATTAGGGGCGCAGGTTCACCCCCCCCCCCCCCCCCATTACACAAGATTCTCAGCAACGGAGGTGTGGACGGTAAAGCTTCAGACACCGTGACTCACTAAATAAAAATAAAAAAAACGATGAAATACATTTTTTTAAGCCACGGCCTTGAAGACACCCAACACAAGACTGGTTTTCCTTTACAGGGGGGTGATGAGGGCAACAGAGACCTGGATTGACGTCATTTATCATCGTTATTTTTTTACCACAAAATGTCTGCAATTAACAAAAGAAACATCGGCGTGAAACTGAAGCGGAAAATAAAGCCCAAAAACGAAATGCCCTAAAAAAAAAAAAAATCTTCCACAGTTCGCCTGGCCTCGTTATGGTTCCTTCCCGGTCTTCTTAAAGTGAAATATTCACAAATGTCAAGCTGCAATGTTCTACTGCGAAATGGTCATTCAAAAAAGAGCAGCCTCATTACACCGATGGGGTTCTGGAAGTTTGGGGACGGGCGTGCGTGCAAAATTACATCCTTCCCTTTCGAGCGCGTTTCGTGTGATGTCATGTCCCTTGTGCGCACGCCCCCGCGCCACGTTGGTGACATCACGGATGATGCGCTGGGCGGGTGAGACGAGACTAACACACGCAGCACAGTCTTTTTTTGGCTGGACCGCAACAGCGGGGCCAGCCCTACAAACGCGAATGTCTGTGACTGAGTGACTGAGTGGTGAAGTTACACCATTGGTTGGCCGGTCCAGCCATATACTAGGTTTTGACCTGGTCTTGTTTTTTTTTTAACATTACTGTGAAATACAAGCACATGTACAAATATAAAACACGCATGAACATGAATATCTATCCACCACAATGGAAATCAGGTCTCTTATTTTTACCACCTATCTGCATGTACAACAGGAATCAGGTCTGTGTGGAAGAACCTTAAAAAAAACAAAACAATAAATTAAAACAAATAACAATCATCTTAATTAAAATTTTGAACTGATTATGATCCTAATGAGTAAAGGTAGAAAACTGACCAGTAAACAGAAACACCTTGTCCAGCGTCCATTAAAACATTATATGAAGAGTAAGCATGCCACCCTGATTCTTCAGCATGGTGAAATTCGACCACCAGTTTCTCACATTTGCGACGACCGTTTGCATGGTAACGTTTTGCGGGCATCTCTGAGGACGGCTGTGACTATTTCACGGGCATCTCTGAGGACACCCCAAGACTATTTTTGAGTAGTAGCCCAGTTAAGGACCTATTTCTTGAAGTGATGCTGCACAGTGAGTAGACCAAATATTTCCACCAGTCACTTCAAACCTCAAAATGAAGACTATAGATCTTTACTCACAATGAACTCATCACAGGTAATTCCATTGTGTAGTTGGCTTAAATGGTAATAAATACACAATACTAACTTGTGGTATAATATAGGAGTGCAGGGTGCGGGTATAAACATTCAGTTCAGTACACTTCAGTTCAATACGATACTCCAAAACCATGATGCAGTGCTGAAATAATTCATGCTGAAATACATGTGATACAGTGTTCATTACAAGGCCCAAACCTATACTATCCTGGGCAGAAGTGTATATATAGTGGTTAGTGGTTAGTACTGGGCCTGTAACTTCCAGGTTCGATTCCCAGGTGTGGCACAGCTGTTGAACCCCTGGGAAAGATATTTAACCTGAACTGCCCAGTAAAATATCCAGCTGTATAAATGTGTAGCTTGTTCCAGAACATTTTTGAATTTCTAAAATGTAAAATGTGAAAGTGATTTAATGAATCTTGGTATTTGAGTCTCAATAATGTCCTTTGCTTCTGCAAGTGCAAAACAGCACAATGATTTATTACACGCACCATTTGAATGGTTTTTAGGTAAAGTGTTTGAAGACATTCAATGCTGAAGGACTTCCCATCAATGGTTGGAAGTGGGCGGCTGTTTTTTTTGTTGTTGTTGAGATTCTGCCTGGAGGGGAGGTTTACAGGGACAGCTTGTTCCCATGTGAAAGGCACGAGGTCCGAGCTGCCAGGGGTACGACCCAGTAAACTTTAGAGAAAGAACACGAGCTCAGCCTGTTCCAACACGGAGTCGGCAATGCATCTGACAGCAGGGTGGATGTCGTATGCAGAGAGGCATTCTCACAAAAACCCACCCCCACATCCGCCAGCCTCTCACGTCCAGCTGACCTCATTCCCTCTCGGAGGGAACAGAGAGATGCATTGTGGGTAACGAGACTGTGACGTAGCAGGACTCCGTACCTGAATGTCCGTGTCCTTGACCGGCTCCAGCGGCTCGAAGGTGGTGGCCGCGCTCAGGCTCTCCAGACGCTGGGAGATGTGGAAGATGTCCAGGCCCCTCGAACCCAGCAGGATGGACCTGTCAATCACGCAGACAGATACGAGACCAATCAGAGAGAGACGGCGGAGAAAACTCAAAACGACTACAGTCGTTCAACCACTATCATGAAAATACTCTAAAAGTTAAACAACAATGTAGTAACCGTGACCCCCAGAAATAGTTTAAGGGTTGGCTGAAAAAAGGAAGTGTTTTTTGTATGGGGGGGGGGGGGGGGGTAAAAATAGAGGCATGTTACTGAGATACCTTTTTATTATTTACAAGCATAATATAGCTAGTTACCTAACATCTGTGCATTTTGCAGTACATTCTAAACTTCTTTCAACCCATGAGATTCTGACACATACCACCTAGGAGTATTTCAGTTGTTTATTATTAACGTTATCCAATCACATCAATTCAGGACTTGTTTCACAGGACACTATCGGCTCAAATGCACGTCTACAAAGTTTTATCAGCGTTACCGAATTCGCTGCTGTTTTATGCTCTGTTAGAGGCAATGGCGTGCAAGGTCAGTCACCGCATATGCCTCCATTTCCCATGGTCTCCTTAGAGTAATCGGATTCACACTCTTTTGACACGGTTAGAATCTCCCCGGTGTCTTTCATCAACAGGCTATTTAATAAAGTTGTCATCTATAAAGTTCATATTTTAGATTGGCAAGTACAATATCAGTTTGTTGTGAAAGAATTTAGCTGAAACGGGTACACGTGACGCTAGTCTCACCCAAGAACCACCTGTAGATGGCATCAGAGGCTGCTGTATTTGAGGAATGAGGTTGAGCAAAATGGTGAGAAAAACTAACTTTAATCCCCTTCTTTGGCCACTTGACTTACACAAAAGACTCACATAGCCTAAGTGCTGTCAACTATGTTATGCAAAAAGTCTGTTTTTGTCCCATGTTAGCATCATTTAGAATTACTTTCGAATTATTAATAATAAGTTAAATAAACAAGAAAGTAATTATTTATGTGGTCTCCAGTGTTAATTATTCACGATAAGACAGCAGAGGAAATATTTAGGGGGCATTACTGCGTCGTCTTCAGAATGTTTGTTCCTTAACATTCTAATCGCGTGTGTGATAGCATGCTGCAGGGTCCACATGCACTGCTGTTACGTTCTGCCTTCTAATGCTGTGGCCAGGTTAGCGTTTGGCATAATTAAAAGATGGCGGGTGGTTGTTGCATCGTAATTTCACCGTAAGCCTGTTTTTAAATTTTTCTTAATGAAATGCAGCAAGTGGTGCCGGGTTATACGTGGGAGGCGTACCACCTCCCCTGTAAAATGCTGGGGGAAGCCCTGAGTAAAATCCGAAATTTTCCATCCCAAATTCAGCCTTTTGTAATGTTTTCATCGTGTGCGGTTTGAGTAATGAGTGAGGTCAGTGAGGTCATACAATTATCACATTCTAAATGTCAGCTGAGCAATGATACAATTTTGGAACGACTGCACAAAGCAGCAACACTTAGGAGTGAGAATTGTGAAAAGGAAAAGATTAACTTTTCATATCAAAAGTGTGACATTGTGGAAAAACTACTTGTTACCGTTTGCAGCACTTAATTAACAGAATGTCTGTATGCACTTATCTCAGAAAACATTTCATTTCAAACCGACTTGTTTGTTCCCTCAATACTGAATATTTATTTTACTTGCACTTCTCCCAATCAGATTACATGCATATGCACATGCATGCTGACACAATGAGGATTAGATACGATATGATACGATAATACTTTATTGTCTGATTACTCGGAAATTTGTCTTGTGTTGTGCCAACAGTTCCATAAAATCACGAAAGACAAGCACAGTACTACAAAAGACATTAAATAGAAATACAACTAAATACAATCAAACCGAACTGAACCTATCATTTAGCATTTGAATAGACATTGGGATAAAAGCGCATTTATACCTTTTCAGTCTATGCTTCCGTACCCTATACCTCCTCCCTAAATGTAAAAGTTGGAATTCAGAGTGCAGCACAAGGGAACTATTGTCTGCCAATCTCAATATTCTCTGATTGTGCTCCTTTTGAAATATCTGTATCACCGAAAATCTTTGAACGTACATTAAAAACTCTAAAAGGCTTTGATTTAAATTGAACTGAGATACTATTGTACCAACCGGTAACACCATAAAGAAATATGCTCTGAATAATTGAGCTATATAATAATAATAATAATAATAATAATAATAATAATAATAATAAAATCTGCTTGCTTGCTCCATAGGATCTCAGTCTATGAAGAAAGTAAATGTGGTATTGCACTGTTACATAAACAGTCAGTATGTGCAGTCCAGGATAGAGTGGAGTCCACACAAACACCCAGGTACTTATAAGATGACACTTGTTTAATCCTCCGACTATGAATCGCCACTGGAGGAGGGCACTCATCCTGTGGTAGGCCAAAAATGATTTATTCTTTCTTTTCGGTATTTACTACTAAAAAGTTTGTCACACCAATCAATGAGCTTATCCACTTCTTCTTGGTAGCAAGAAGGGTACAGACCTGTGAAGAGGTTTTACCTGTTTGCAGACCATGTGCAATGAGGAAATGTCACCTTGTTTTGGGATTTTAATGAGTAAACGTTTGGCATTGGGCCACAGTGACGGATAAGGCTCTACAGATTGCTAACACACTGATAACTGGACAAGTCAAACTGGCCTTATCCTCTATCTTATTTAAAGTTTCGAGAGTGTTTTGGCAATTTTGGCACACATTCCCACAGTACAGCACCTGGCGTTTTGGCGAACGTTTAGTCAGCAAAACCCGCGGCTGGAACGGAGGATCAGCAAAATATGACGGACGCAGGCAGCGTGCAACCGGAGGGCCGTGGAAGGTCACAGTGAGCCGCGCGTAGAAAGACGAATAAAACAAAACTCGGCCAGGCCCGAGCAGACAACAACCCTGCTGTGCGGCGTAGGTGGCGGCAAGAGGTGTCCGGGAAACGACGTGTTGGGCACGGCCTCGCCCGAACGCTCACGTCTGTGGTCACGCCATTCAGGCTCCGAACTTTCATTTCACGCAGTCAGCATCTTGCAGGATTATATAAGCGCTATCGACTGTTGCGACACCACTGCGCAAAAACATCGATCCAAAATGGCAGATCTTCCATCATAAAGTGCGCGCGCCAACTGGTTACGCTAGTGACGTGTTCGAGCGACCGGCGGCACCCTCCATCCGTCAGTCTCTCCCGCACGCACGTAGGAGGCGACGTCGGGATGAAGCCCACCGAACAGGCCTCGGCCGAACGTCTGTTCAGCGTCCGGGTTAATGCGTGCACAGAGGATGAAAGCTCGTGAGCTTACCAGCACCAGGGCTGCAGATGCCTCTTTGAGGGGGTGGGTACACACCCAGCATAGACTGCACATTTCACATGCAGGGAAGACCTAACGTCACAGTACAAATTACTTTCCTTCTAGGAAGACGGGTCTGCATTTACTTCAGTGCATTACACTGAATTCACTTAGCAGATGCTCTAGGAGGACTAAACTTAATTTTATTACACGTAATTATTTAATTATTAAAATATTCTTGAACATTCACATCTCATGAATGTCCTTTTCACAATAAACACAATCTAAACTTCAAAACATGTACTTTTTGAACGGCTTTTTTCATTTTATAATGACACATTTCCAAATGACTTAATTCCAAATTAATTTTCTATTTCCGAAATAAAATGATTTAATTATCTACCTAACTGTTTACACATTTATTTATATAATTCCATATTTACTTATATAATTAATTATATCGTTTTGGCATGTTTTGTCCTTCATACTTATTCAGAGCAACTTACAATGAAAGAGACCGTAAGTACATCCTCATGTATTATGTGAACAAAGCCAAATCTGGCTAGCAACATTCCCAGACTAGGGAGTGCAAGCGCTTTTGTTTTCCAAAATAATTTTTTAACAGGTTATTTTTGAACCTAAGCATTATTGCAAGTATACCAAATGTATAAACCAAAAATAAAAATAAAAACATTGCTCTGTGCATTGCAACAGCTTCTGTCACAATAGCATTGTGAAAGATAACGAACTAGGCCTATATCCAACTGATGTAGACGGATTCATTGACTGACTGATAAGGTTACTTATTGGACTTATCACTTATCAGACTGAAGTTACAATACTTGCAAGCTATAGCAAGAAGTGTTGATAGTCTGCTTGGGCCTATCTTGGCGACTATAATTAAGATGCCATAAAGTAGGAATGAACCATGCAACGCTGGTTCAACAGTCCACTCTTAAATTAATGGCATCATTTAAAATATTGCTTAATGGCATAACTAAATGACCTGAATAATCTACTCATGTTGCTCTTTGAAGTGTGCATGCATAGGCCCTGCAGACTTATTCTGAATGATTTCATGACAGTTCACATTGGCTTGCATTCATTTTTGGATGTCAAAGAAACCCTGCGTGTGCTATTTTCTGTTCCAACCAATCTCTTTATTAAAACACTGCTTAAGCCCCTAAAATTGTGCCAAAATATATTATGACCAGTAACATGCTCAGCATTAATAAGTTCACCGATTTTAGCTGTAGGGCTATCAATTAAGCCATACAAAATGGAACATCTTTCAAATGGGACCACTCGGCACTGAATTTCACAGAAAATTAAAGCACCAACTTAGTCCAAGAACCAATCTGACTGGCTAAAAATCCATATGTTCATATGAAATATTAATTATGTATGTTTCAGACATACCATGGCATTAAGAGAGTAGAACATCCCTCAGAATAAAATGTCAAATTAAAAAAAGGAATTCTAATTAAGGTTGGAAAGAAAACCAGCATACAGAGTGGTTTCTCCAGGACCAGGGCTGGAAACCCTGAATGTAATCTATTGATTTGCACTTGTCTGAGGTTCTGGTTAGCCTCACTACCCATCAGAATACCGAACTTGGGAGAGTGCGCTTGAAGTGACACAGGAGCACACAGCATCCTGTTACTGCACATAATACATGCCAGTGCTGTTCCACTGACATTCTAATGCCTGGTCAGCCAGTACATACCAGTGCTGTTCCACTGACATTCTAATGCCTGGTCAGCCAGTACATACCAGCGCTGTTCCACAGACATTCTAATGCCTGGTCAGCTAGTACATACCAGTGCTGTTCCACAGACATTCTAATGCCTGGTCAGCCAGTACATACCAGTGCTTTTCCACAGACATTTCTGGACTTTGGCAGCAATTACGTCGCACCCTCTTGTCCCTGCACTTTTGGTCGTCTGAACCGCTTGACACTCTTTGGGCATATTTCAGCACAAATTTAAGGGGCAAAGGGGCACAATCACCAGTGTTTCCCACAGGCTGAGCGTTCATTTGTGGCGGGCGAGTCCGTGTACGTGCTCGGGGGCGGAGTTGTTTGTGCTGATAATTAAATTGCACAGACAGAGTTCACATTTTGAGTCCGGGCAATTTATTTATATATATATATATATATTGTGTGTTAGGGCACTTTTATTATTTTATTTTACTGTGGCTGCGTCTCCAGATGAAAATGAAAGCTGTACGGCACTTTTCGCAAGAAGTTGTACCGACAACACAGAGAATGAGCAGAATGCAAAAGAAACCCAAAATAAAACTATTTTTGCAGTAATGGTCTCAGTAACAGAAAAACCTTTATGCTATCAGGATGATTTGGATGATAATATAATCACATACAAATTCTAAACATAAGTTAAAGTCTTTAAAGTGCCTGATATCCAAAATGCCCTCATTTCCAAACACAATGATTTTCATCTATTTCAATTAGAGTAAGTAGGCCTAACTGTTAACTGTAACTGTTACTAACTAATGCTATGGTAACCTATCTATTGTGCAGTTTCTCCCTCCTCCTCCTCTAGTCTAATTTTTTTGAAAGAAGAATTTTTATATAGGCTACTCATCTGTCAGGAGAGAAAAGTTAACATTTTCATAAGAAAACTCTAGCTATCTAACCTAACGCAAGCTGGGTGAAAGCTGATGCTAAATGCTAGCTAGGTAACATTAATCCAAATAATGTTGATAACCTTGCAGTCTCGGTTAGGGCAGAGGACACGTTCTTTTGAAGAAACAATACATGACAACGGCTAAATTTTACCGATTTTGAAAAGCTTGACATATTTTGTTACCTGGCACAGATAAAGTTGCAAGACTGCCCTTCTAATTATATTTGTTTTCAGTCACTGATCTGTCCTCCCCGCCAGCTACGAGAGGGAGGGGGCAGGGCCAGCTCACACAGCAAAATGAGAGTCGGCTGTATGTCACTTTGACATTTAAAAGAAAAAATAACAAATACAAAAGTATAGTGTGTTGCCTATAGAAATAAGCAGCTAAATACCAAAAAATCTTTTTGGGTAAGCGGAACTCTATTTGGGTGGGCCGCCCAAATCTATTCATGGTATGGGAAACACTGAGTCACTGACATTTCACGTTTACCTTTAGCAGATACTCCTAACCTGAGCAACTCACGCAATTTATAATATTTACACTGAGATTGACTTAAAATTACATTGGCCCCTCTGAGACACCTCTCGGGGGACAAGCAAATGGGCTAGCAGGCCCTTGGCTTGACCTGGCTGGCCTGACCTTGGAAATGCAGCTATCAGGTATTGCTGACCAATGTTTCTTGTGTAAAATCAGCTGTCAGGGCATAACTGATGGATTTTCAGAGATGACCATCTTCATGCTGACAGTCAGCTAGATATGTAGTGAAACAAACAGATTTTACATGGGTGTACATTAATTCTTAATGATTTTCCAGGAAAGTCACAAAGCTCAGAGGATCCCTTTCCCTCTTCCACTAGAAGATGTGTAAGAGAACTGGCACCTAACCTCGTAATAGTGGGTTGCAAAATTACAGTTAGAATATGGTGGCGACGTTATTTCATACATCATAGCCTGGTACTCACGCTTTGACGTCAGCAGTGTCTTGTGACGTGCGGGTGAGGGTGCGGGAGCGCAGCCTCTCGCCAGCTTGCTGGATCTCCTGTAGGTTTCTTTCCACATGAGGCAGCTCAGAGATTGCCTCGGTCTCCGCCGCGAGCTGCTCTGCCTGCTGCAGCAGCTCTCCGAACCCCTCCGCGTCCATAGCGTGCACCTGACTGAATTAAATCCCGATATCCTTACGTCAGTTCCTTCAAAAAACCAACTGTCTGAATGTAATTATAAGATCCAACAGATTCCATAAGAAATGTCTTACTCCAGCAACCGATACGCCAGCTAGACAAAGCAGCAAAATTTTGTTTAGCAACCAATAAATAAAGCTAACTAAGGTATCTATGAACAAGCGACTGTCAAAGCATTAGCTGTATAAACTGGGCGAAATTGGCAAGCTAGCTAAAGTATGGATAATTTTGAAGTTTTGATGGCAGTTGCATACTTAGCAAATAGCCAGCTAAAAAAACAAACAGCAAACCCGAAGCGTTCATGACATGCTTGCGATCTTTAGACACAGGAACGAATAGCTAAAACGGACACTTCTCTGATCTAAAGGCAGGTATTTCACACAGTTAAGTTAGGCGTATCGATATGATCACAAATATGGAGCCCATTTAATAAGAATGTTCTTAACTGAACATTATAACGCGGATATAACAATCGAAAGCAATGGAGTTCTAGAGCATTAATTCGGAATTTTGGAAGGACCATTAAACGTATTCGTCTAAGGATTAACTTGCGCGATGTTACGATTGTTCATTGTCCATTTTTGGTTGTGAAACGGAAAGCTGCTGTTAACATCTTTTTCGCAAATTGAAACTAATAGCAAGTAGCGGCTAACTACACGCTGAATTTAGTGTGCCAAGACAAGTTGCCCTATGGAGCAGCAGTAGGCCGAGACAGACGAACAAGCTGCCGTATTCAAGACATGGAAGCCACTATTACATGCAAGAACGTACCTCAAGGTTTTGTACGATGTGTGAAGATTCGGTATTGTGATCCAAATGTAATTATTTTGATCGTTTAGACCTCATTTACTGGCGCCTTCTTTCGGTTTTCACAACCAACCATTCAACACACATTACTCCCGGCTCTTGTTCAACTCAACGCTCATTGGACAGCCATAGATCTCCCATAAGCCTCCGCGCCTTGTAAAACTTTATTTAGATTGACAGTGCAAACAAACTGATTTCGAATGTGCGTCACATTAGCCCATTTCACACAGGCTCTCATTCATTTCAGTGTTCCATTATAGAAAGGTGTGATGTGTTGAAATCAATTACGCATTTAAATAAAGTTCCTTAACTCAGTTCAGTTCATGTTAGACAATTTTACTGACAAATATTCAGAAAATACAAGCTCTGCATGGATGACAAAACAGTTTTCATTGTTACAAAATGTATTTTCAGTTCACACATACAATAAACCCAACACAAATGATGGATCAATCGACTTCATGTTCAGGCAGGAATGAAAATAATCTGACAATGGCCATCATCATCTTCACTGACAGCAGCTCGTGTCGCAGGTTTTGCCTTTGCAGACGCATCCGGAGGCGCACTTGCTGCAGGTACTAGGGCAGCAAGAACAGCAGCCTGAAAAAAAAGGAGAAAATGGTTTAATCTCCTGGCCATTAGATGCCATAAACATACATCGGTGAAACGTACGCCACCTTTAACAAAGATTTACTTCATTTTAAAGTTTCAGTCGCTACATTTCAAACAAACTGGTTTTATTGATCGCTTTGGATTTAACGGTAATTAAATACTGGGAACACCTGCCACCTGTGATCACAATTCATGGTCAGGCATTCACGTTGTTAGGCGAGGAAGGCAAATCACAAGTAAAACTGCGGTTTCATTCACACTACAAGCCATTATGTGGCCAGGGAACAAAATAAGCATATGAAATGCTAGATATGCATTTATGAAGAGTGTTTTCGAAAAATACCACCCACTTACTTTTCTTACACGTAGTGCACTTGCAACCCGTGCACTTACAGTTGTCACCGCAGCTGCAAGTTCCAGCTAAAATCAAACAGACAAAACAAACATTGGAATTAAAGTCAAATAGTGACCATATTTATATATAGCCTATCAACCATTAGATATACAATAGCGCAAAACACACTCTCCATATGTTTCGGAAATAAAAAATACTATATACTTACTCTTAGCGCAGGCACAAGGATCCATATTTTCAGATTCCCTTCTTTTTCCTTGACGAATGTGAACAGAAGTATTGTCAGTTAGACTGCTGCCTGTACGCTTGCCGGAGCGATGGTTTTATAGCGTCACTAGCCAGACAGACCGCGTGCAAAAGCGACACTCCCCGTAAACATTGTCTACAAAGAGGAAGCAAGCCTGCACACGGCCTTCCCAAAATCACGCTGATAACAACAGTGTGCAAAACCATTTCCCACAATGAGAAGCCGCCAAAGACATAGAGAATAGTTGTTTACGGACTTACGTAACCACAATAAACATGCCAATCTTTATTTCACACTGCTCCACGGGGCAAGCACTAAAGGAAATCTTTTCGCGAAGAACATTACGTAATTGATCGAAGGATGGAACAAACTATGAATACATTCATTGCGCGTTGTTATAATTGTTTTTTTAACCGAGAATAGACTATAATGCCATTTATATTGTTGGAAACCGAGCGAACTGGATTATTGTGTGTTTGTCAACACTGGCTATATGTTTTAGCAAATAGGTTATCTTAAATATGTTATTGTTTTAAACAAATCGTTGTAATACAACTTCTTAGTAAATTTGTTTGTAAATGGAATCACTCGTCATATCAATAGGAATGGAGTAGGAAGGGAGTGTAAATCTTGACATGCTTAAAAAAACGGAACAGCGCATAATTTGCATAAAACTAACAGTTAATCGATAAATGTGTATTGTCTGTCTCTGTCCAGTAAACGTTCTTATAAATTTCAGTGAGTAAACGTAATTTCAGCAAAATCTGGCAGCCGGCCGCAACAAACTATGCACACGGCACTCCGTCCACTCCGTGTGTACAGTCTCTGGTGTAAACATTGTTGCACTCAAGAAACGAGAAGGCGCGCAGACCAAGTCCACGCATCTGCACAACAGTCAATGGTCTGCACTCGGTACAGACTCGACCACAAAAAACCCAGTGAAAAAAGTTTGCACCCGGCGATAGTGAACGTGTGGCGTCCAGAACGGGAGTAATTTTCCGTCACCTAAGGCTCCTATTATTGCGTGTTCTTCTCATGACTGTGCTAGCCTACCTCGTGGGTGGTCAATTATCAATACTTGTTTAAATTGGGGAAAGAAAATGCACTGTCATTATGACGATTACAAAGTAATCCCTTAAACTAGCTGTAAATCCCCTACACCTACGTAAGACCTATGTTTTGGCAGTCGCTTCTGAAAAACGGAGGTAGATTACGTCCGTAACTGAACGTTATATAGAACATCAATGTATGCAACTTTTAGATTAAGATGACGATAATATAGTGATTATGTTTTGTTTTATAAACTGGAAGCTATCAGCATTTTGGAGCTTCTACTGTGACCGTACTAAAAATCTGAAAAGTATTTTAGGTTAATTTGCAATAAACAATTTTATTTATTCAGTTTAAAAGCGAAACAGAATTTACCAGTCCTTTCATTTTACTATACGTTGATGCTGAAATTATGGGAATATGCCTATGCAATTATCAGATAAAGCCCGTTGCAATAAATAGCCTACCGATTCTGTACCTTAGAGTAGCCTAAATAATATGTAGAGACAGCCACGCAAATAGAAACCTTATAACCTCTTGTATATCGATGACAGAAACCTGAGAAGCATACTCAGAGCTCCGGAGGCGCTATTTAAGAAGTAAAACGTGGTTAAATCTCTATGGTAGCTAGATGCCTCTGTAACTCTACGCAGGCGGTTACAAATATCATATATTGTTAGAATGTAAAAGTAATATGGGTGGTATTAAAAAGTCTACGAATACCAGAGAAGTTCTAATAGCTGTGTTTGAAAAGCGAATCCCTCTCCAAGACCTGACTGCTTATTTGTGTATGTGACGTCATCGGTGGTAAGGGACCGTACGCTGCTCACTCTTGTGCTAAGCTTGGCTGAAACGGAACCCGGAGAAGACCGAATTCTTTTAAAATCAGAAAACAGGTGAGAACGTGTTATAATGTGCATATTAGTTTTTTTTGAAAAATGCAATACATTTGTGCGTTGATCAGTATAATAGAGGAAGCTCAAGTGAAAAGAGCGACAACTTCCCACAATCAACATTAGACTATCCTAGTCTACAGTGATGCTTTTTAAACTATTCTATCTATGTTGGATTGGATAGCGATTCTATATGACAAGAATCAAAGATCAACATGCCATTTAAATCACCCATAAATACGTTATTAAGGACAATTCAGTAATTTTTAGAGCTGCTTTTCCAGTACTTTTAACGGAGGGGGTGAAAAATAAAGAGCAAACAACACTAGATGTAGCTAGCTAGCCAGCTACATAGATTAAAAGGCTTTGACAACCTGCTGTGCGTTGCTAGGTAACGGACGATAGCGCGAGAGACAGAACTCGGGCAAAGCCGTTTAAAACAACTAAGCTCTTGGAAAGACCCACAGAAAGATCACAGTATGTGAATGTGAACTTGCTATGAGATGAAGCAGTACAGAACCAGCTTTAGCGATAGTCAGCTAACGTTATATTATGTTACGCTGTTAGATAAAGAGCTATCTAAAGCTAGCTACTTAATATTAGCTTCCTAGCTGGCCATTTACAAGCGGTTTTGCATGTTCGCTGGTTCACTTAAAAGGCCTTTCTGATCACAGGTTACATTAGTCTAGCTAAATTATTGTTTCTAGGGTGAATGACTGTTGTCGCTCATCTCGCCTCTTTGCATAGCTCATTAATTTTTCTTGCTTCACATATTAACGTTTTAGTAGTATTATGGTGTAATTCAACATTTTATTTGTAGAAATATGTAGTTTTTGTTAGTATAATGCATTTTGAGTTCAGGTTTTATTTGACATGTACAACAAGTACATGCAACGTTAGTCTACAATGGAATTCTGACTCCAGCTCTTCCTGCCAAATACAAAGATTACCTCCGAACATTATTTAGGCATTTTAAGAAATCTCCTACTCAATTAACATATTTTGAATGCATTGTCCCCTGCCATGATGCAATATTAAACTCAATTCATCATGGCGAAAATAAATATCTTGGTCTACTACTGCAAAGGTTACACTCAGAGGGTCCCACATCAATTTCAGAACATTCCACAGAGCCATAAAACATAGAATTGTCTACATCAATGAAACATTGAAACACAATAATCTTGTCAATAGAGTGGTGTTATGCATAGACTGATTCAATGCCCTAATGAACAGTGACTACTTTATTTAAAGATGCAGGTGGACTAAGTAACAGTACCATCTGACACTGAGACTGCACCAGTTTAGTTTCTGCTGGGGTACAGGGTCATAGGAAAGGCTCAACACCAGCACAACATTAGCTGTTGTACAGAGAACAATATCAAAGCAAAAATATAATTTGAATAAACTGGCTTGAATACAAAGAAAGAGGATAAATAATGATTATTGCCCTGGGTGAGCACGCATATTCAGATTGGAGAACATGTTTTTGGAATCAGTGAACAAATTACATTAATCCATTTACACAAAAGGATTAGCTAGGAAAACAGGAAATATGTATGCAAAGACCTGGTGTCATGTGTATACATTTATTTAGAAGTTTTCAAAACTTCCCTTCAAGATCCAAAAAACACATTTGAACAAACAAGTCTAAATGAGCTCCCAACATCAGCTGCAGTGATATTGACAGTTACGACAGCTAGCAGATGCACACACACACACACACACACACACAGACACTGTCACTGATAGAATACCTTACACACGCACACACAGACAGACACTGTCACTGATAGAATACCTTTCTTCTCCTCAGGGACAAGCCAGCATGCTGGTGCCAATCTTCACTCTCAAGTTGAACCACAAAATAAACCCACGTATGGTGACTGTGGGCAAGTTTGACGGGGTGCATCCGTGCCTCACAGCAGCCACACAAGCGGGGAAGGTACAGTACACTCATCCTCCACTTTTCTGTGCGGGGGTGGGGTGGGGGTACAGTTCTGCCAGATTAGCAATTGTGTCTCCAGACCCAGAGACATTAGTGGCATCCGTCTGCAATCACTTTTCCCCTTGCATTCAATGTATTTGTTGCTACAGAATAACAGTGTATACTTACTTTTTCAAACTTATCAACAGGTATATAATATAAATTCCTTTTGATTTAAAGTATATCACCTATAAACTTGTGAGCTGGAGGTCTGCTATGTCTCGTGTGTTCTGAATGAATATTCACTTAAAATATTCTCTTCTGATTGGCAGCCCAGTCAACAGCTGCACCACTGATTGTTTAAAATGTAAATTCCATGTTAATCACACAGCAACATGGTTTCCAGAATAGCCAATACCCAATCCTCCTTTAGAGGGTAGTGTAAGAACTTTTCAAGACTGAAAAAAAAAAAAACTAATAAAAATGAATCTCATCTGAATAAATGTATCATATTTGATTTCTTTGGTTCTTTATGTATAATATTACATTTTAAAATGAGTGTTTTTACTGTCCAGGGAATTTTTTTCATTTATTAGCAGTGATGTTGGCCTTGGAATGCTTCTCTGCTGGCTGACCTTTCAATGTCCCTCAATACAACTTTGTTTGGCAACTAAAGAGAAGGTCTCCAGAAGATGTCCTTACTTTATGGTTTCAGCTAATACATTTTGAGAAAGCTGTTCATAAGTCTGGGAATTACTGTTTTGGATAATAATTTCCCTGTCTCTAATCTGTTTCTATTCTATCCTACTCTCTCGCTTACCTACTGCATGTTATGGCTGACAAAAATGTCTGGTGACAATTGTGTTCATAACTGAGAGCAAATGAGCAAAGGGTGAGCAATCAAAAGTAGTGGGTGATTCACCCGCTCAGTCAGCGTTTATCATTTCTTAAGGTTAGAAAGAGAATCCCTCTCTGCTGTTTGGGGTTGTGGTTGCACACTTAACTCGAGCGCATGGCCATCCCTCATTCTGGGACGTATGTGATGCTGGGCACTTATCTTGTGAATGTGGTCACTTGGTTTGATGTTTAGGCATTGCGAAGCAAAGCAAGACTGATCAGGATTGCCCAAGCTAGCAAAAAAAAAAAAAATGAAGTTCAACAGACATCATTTGCAGATCTTCACCTCCTAGCAGTCAGAAGGAACTTGTCTTTATATTTTATTTTATTCTCTTCTTTGAGCCAAAGACAAATTTCCATTTTAACTAAAATGGGCAATATAGTTTGATTCAGCCAAACTAGGCAGGCTCAGCATATGGTTGATAAGCAAGGCTATTTTAGCCTTGGACAGTATACATCTTGCTATCTAAGAAATCATTGATTTTCGCTGTAATGGCTTCAGTTGTAAATGTAACGGTGGCGGATGCGTTCGTCCAGGTGTTCATCCACAATCCGCACGGGCGTGGCCAGCGGAAGGCGGCACACCGGCTGAGCCAGAGCGCGCAGGACTCGGACATCTCCCTGCTCAACATCAACCAGGCCGTCAGCTGCCTTACGGCCGGAACGCTGGGGCCCGCCACCACCGGCGACTCGCTGCTCGTGGGCTCCCAGACCAACCTGCTGGCCTACGACGTGCACGACAACTCCGACATCTTCTACAGGGAGGTGCGTGCGGGGCTGGGGTCAAAGGTCAAGACAGGGGTCAGAGGTTAGGGGTCGGGCTTAGGATTAGAGAAGGGCAGGCTGATATTAGGCTTTGATCTGTTATCGATGGCTTGGAGTGGAGTGGCATATAGACAAGGTCTTGAGGGGCGTGGTTATGCTGGGGGTGAGGTTGTGGTCAGAGCCAGACGAGGAGTGAGGAAGAGGAGTGTGGTAGGTTGAGGGATGTTGGGAGTCATTTGATCTATGATATGGTACTACAAATGTTTTCAATTAAATGAATGTCAATTGTAGATAGCTGAACACATTGTTACTGTACTTATGCTTTTGGTTTTGTACTCAAGAGTTTAAATCGGTCATCCTGATTCCTGGTCCCACAGAGTCACATGGTCGGCTGGCTTTCACTATTACTCAGTGTTTAATTGATCATTCAAACCAAATGACCTCATTTGAATAGACCTCATTTAATATATTAATAATATATTAATATTAATTTCAATTTCAACAAAAGAGTAGAATCTGCAGTTATCCAGGACCTGGATTGCGGACCACTAGATTAAACCATTGAAGTTTGAACTGATAGGCCAAGAAAGTAAAACAAAGTGTAATCACCCTGCCTGTTGCAGGTTACAGATGGGGCCAACGCCATTGTGTTGGGTAAGCTGGGAGATATCCCTTCTCCCCTGGCCATCATCGGGGGAAACTGCGCCCTACAAGGGTTCGACTACGAGGGAAACGACCAGTTCTGGACGGTGAGTTCACGGACATTCCGGGGTCCCCTCTCTGCAGATGAGGTGTCTTTTCACCTCACAACACCACTGCACCCACACTGCTCAGTAAGAGCAGGATGGCGTTGCGACATCATCGGGAGAAACTGCCTAAAAGTGTTTGAGTATGGGTTTGTGTTTGTTTTGAATAAGTGCAATAGTAGGGCTGTGCTATGGCAAGTGCCCAAAGGCCCTTTTGGACTGATGGTAATCACGTTCTGAAAAAAAGTTTTCGGTCTTTTAACTTTGTACTTCTTTTGTATATTCATTTGTTATTTATTTTGAAAGGTTACTGGGGACAACGTGCGATCTTTGGTGCTCTGTGACTTCACTGGTGATGGGAAAAATGAGGTTTGTCATATTTATTATCCTTTATTTAACCAGGAAGGTCCTGTGCAAATGTTAACACGCACATGCACACGTGTACTCACTCAAAACAGAAATTTTGTACACTACACGGACAAAGGTTTGTGGATAACCCTTCTAATTAGTGGGTTTGTCTACTTCAGCAACATCTGTTAACTGGTGCATAAAATCAAGCATGCAGCCATGCCATCTCCATAGACAAACATTGGCAGTAGAATGTACGTCTTAATGCTACTGCATACATTGACATTTCAGAGAATTGTGTGCTTCCAACTTGGTGGCAACAGTTTGGGGAAGGGCCTTTCTTGTTTCAGCATGACAATGCCCCTGAGCACAAAGCAAGGTCCATAAATAAATGGTTTTCTGAGTTTGGTGTGGAAGAATTTGACTGGCCTGCACAGAACCCTGATCTCAACCCCAATGAACACCTTTGGGATGAATTGGAACGCTACCCTGAGAGCCAGGCCTTATAGCCCAAAATCAGTGCCTGACCTCACTAATGCTCTTGTGGCTGAAAGGAAGCAAATCCCCACAGCCATATTTCAAAATCTAGTGGAAAGTGGAAAGCCTTCCCAGAAGAGGGGAGGCTGTTGTTGCAGAAAAGGGAGGATCAACTCCATGTTCCTGGCCATGGTTTTGGAATGAGATGTTCAACAACCACATATGAGTGTGGTGTTTGGGTGTCCATATACTTTTGGCCACGTGGTGTAATTGGTCTTTTAAATGTGAAATAGCAAATTAAATGTGTAGTGCAGTTGCTGCTTTCTGAAATATGAAGCAAAGCAAAATCTTCAACATACAGGTTACGAATTCTGCTGGTATTTACATGCCCATTTTGGTAGTAAGTTATATGCAGAGGGAAATGTGACTGTAAAAAATAACTCCTGACTCATCAGGCTCATGGTACATAACATTACGCAAACAACTCTAAATTTCAAGGTAACAGCAATGAATGCATCAATGAGTGCACACATACAAATATAAATACGAGAAATCTGTGAGAACTGAGATGTCAT
The DNA here is from genome assembly GCF_013347855.1 of Anguilla anguilla. Lineage (NCBI taxonomy): Eukaryota > Metazoa > Chordata > Actinopteri > Anguilliformes > Anguillidae > Anguilla > Anguilla anguilla. The sequence goes on along the minus strand of NC_049205.1, from coordinate 17,687,821 downwards.
ATGAGTGGACTTGTTCTTGTAGCTTCTCGTTGGATCAGAAGACTTTGACATCCGTGTCTTCAGAGAGGATGAGCTTGTGTCAGAGATGGCTGAGAATGAGGTACTGTACTCTGTACACTGGCTGCTTCCAAATAATGTTCTTACAATGTCTGAACAGCTTGGTACCATTGGTGCAGTGTAGCAAAAACACAGAGAATGTGATATGTGGCGCTGACTACTTCCTTCCTTCCTTCCTACTACCTCTGTCTCACAGACTGTGACCTCTCTCTGCCACATGCACGGCAGTAGATTTGGGTACGCTTTGGCCAACGGCACAGTGGGAGTGTATGATCGCACTGCCCGCTACTGGCGGATAAAGGTACTGCTGGTTTGACCTCTTCACCCCACTACATAAATAAAGCATAGCTCTTTCTCACTCAGGTTTTTTGTGTGTCGATAGTGCAGTTTCAAGGGGTTTTTTTTTTTTTAAACAATTGTTTCAAGTTTTTGATTGTTTTTCAGTTAAATGAAGGATACAAGCGTATTTTTATGTATAAATGTGAATAAACACTATACAATACTCACATGTAAAACCTCTGGACATTTATGCAGTCTAATTTCGCAGTACAAACTTTGTTTTGGATTTACTTGTTTAGTGGCTTTAGACCACAAACGTTACAAATGCCCCCCTGCCAACCACTGTACACAATGTACCACTGCCAGGTCATCACAGCCTTATGTAAATATTTGAAATACTCTTCATTGCACAAAAGACTGTCTGGGTCAACAGACAGTTTTTGTGGTGCTTTGTCTAATTTCAATACTATGTACTTTTATCATTACTACTCCTGGTTTCATACCTGCTTGGTTGACCGTAGTCAGACCGCAACTCCACGGTTCATATTTCATATGATGTACTGTGGCTGGAGTAGAATGTGGTCAGAGAGCATTCATGTTTGTTCTATGATGTAATCCTGGATGTACACTGTGCCTTTAACGTGCAGGAGGTTTCAGAGGAGCAGTATACTGTGCATACGTTCCGTGACCTCAGGAGTTTAGAATGTGTGGTCTGCAGTTTAGCTGAGGTAGACTTCCTGGATTTTTTTTGGCGCGGCACGTTCGGGTCCCTAGGCTTGCAGGAGTACAGGAGTACCGCTGCTTGTGTTTCTCGTCATTGTATGAGAAACTTGTGTAAGTTTTTTGGGGGGGGGGCACGGGTTTGTCACTAATGCGGGTCTTCTCGCATGCTTCTGCAGTCGAAGAACCACGCAATGAGCATCCACGCTTTTGACCTGAACGCTGACGGAGTTGTGGAGCTCATCACCGGGTGGTCCAATGGGAAGGTACGGCACTACTTCCAGTATTCAGCCCTGCCATTGGCCCTGAGCCAGCCCACCCACCGCCCCCCAGAGACATGGCTCTACAGCAGGGATCTCACAGAGAGGAAATTTTCAGCCCTTCATTAGTAGCCCAAAGCAGATGGAGTTGCATACAATATTCCACATAACGTCATAAGACTATACAAACAATTACCAGTAAATTACAGAACAGAGCCAGATACATAATTTATATGAAAAAGAATGTTGCGTTATTGAAAGTAAAACAAGAGGTGGAAAATCCAAGGGTCAGAAAGTAAAAGTTCTGCCATGTGTTTCTTGCACCCATGAACTCAGACAGCTGATTTCACCTATTAGTTCAACCTCCTGGCTGAAGAACTGCGCTAATTAGCAAATCCAGGTGTTTGGAACTAAATACTGGGGAGGACTTTTACTTTCTGAACATGGATTTTATACCTCTGACTAAAACACAGTTGGGAAATACAATATTTCAAAGGATATATAGTACTACATTCTTCAAATTCCTAGGCTGTCCTTTTCAAGTATTTCCAGAAATTTCAGTGTGCATGCACATGCAAAAAGACTAGCATTGGAATCTGGCCAGGGCCAGATTTTTTGTGTAGCATTGTTCTATAAATGCTACACAAAAGATTGTATTGGGAACTTAGTGGCTGTTGCCGTGGCATTGCCGACCTCCTGTTCCAGATCGACGCCCGTAGCGACCGCACTGGTGAGGTCATTTTCAAAGACAACTTCTCAGCGTCGGTGGCCGGGGTGGTGGAAGGAGACTACCGCATGGACGGCCAGGTGCAGCTCATCTGCGCGTCTGTGGATGGAGAAGGTGAGGAGGGAGCCGCACCTGTTACTGCTCACATGACCACACCTGTTACCTCACACACAACACTCCCAGGGTCAATGCAAGTGGATTAGTGTGTAATGGTGCTGTTAGTCTCTCAGTGCTAGTGAAATACTGTATAATAGTGATGTCGTTTTTCAGTGTTAGTGTATTAGTGTGTAATGGCAGTGTTGTCTCTCAGTGTTAGTGTATTAGTGTGTAATGGTGCTGTTGGCTCTCAGTGTTAGTGTATTAGTGTGTAATGGTGCTGTTGGCTCTCAGTGTTAGTGTATTAGTGTGTAATGGCAGTGTTGTCTCTCAGTGTTAGTGTATTAGTGTGTAATGGCAGTGTTGTCTATCAGTGTTGGTGTATTAGTGTGTAATGGCAGTGTTGTCTCTCAGTGTTAGTGTATTAGTGTGTAATGGCAGTGTTGTCTCTCAGTGTTAGTGTATTAGTGTGTAATGGCAGTGTTGTCTCTCAGTGTTAGTGTATTAGTGTGTAATGGTGCTGTTCTCTCTCAGTACGGGGTTACCTCCCAGCCAGTAAGGAGATGAAGGGGAACCTGATGGACACCAGTGTGGAACAGGACCTGATCCGGGAGCTAAGCCAGCGCAAGCAGAACCTTCTGCTGGAACTACGCAACTACGAGGAGAATGCCAAGGTAACCACACCTACACCAACCATACATACTCTACGTACATGTACACACATAAATATCATACACAAAACACACACAAACCATACAGTACATATGTACATGTACACACATGCACATACATACAGTACACATACGCACACTGACACAAACACACACACACACACACACACACACACACACTCAAACCATGTACACAGATTCGTACACCATGTATACAGATGCAATGTACACATGAAACCATTCAAACTCATGCAGACAAACACACACACACACACACACACACACACACAGCCATATAAGAACAGACACACACTATACACATAACCACAACCACTCACAGAAGATGACTCTGTCCTTTCCCCCAGGCCACGTCTGGATCTCTGTCCTCAGAGGGTGACACGCAGATGGGCGTCATCCCCGCCAACACCCAGCTGCAGACGGCCCTCTCAGTCAAAGCGGCCACGGAGAGCCAGAAGGCCCACATCGAGCTCAACATCTCCACCCCCAACGGTAACACCCCCCCCCCCCCAAATGCCTGTTAACAGCTGGCGCACTCTCTGTGACCTTCAGACCGTATATGCTTCTTACGCCTTCAAAGTGACTCTTCGTCATTACACTTCAGGACAACAGGGGGCAGTGCACACCGGTTATGAACTGTCGACATTTAAGAAGAGTTAAGAAGGAAGTAGTGATGGGAGAATGAGGTATAGTGACACCTAAAATGGCTGTTTGATTATCTGTTGGCCGCTGACATGTTTTGAATTGCTGTGTTTTGTTGTGAAGAGCACAACCCTTTGAGTGGTTGAGACATGTCAGTGGCCAACAGAGAATCATAAGGCCACCATTGAGTGCCCCGTTTTGGTGTCACGACACCTCATTGTTCCATTGCTATTTAGCTTACAGAAGTGTGGTTATTAGCATCGAACCTCCCACGTCTTTTCAGTCAGCCAATCATAGACGACACGACACTATTGCCGAACCTCAAATGCGGACAGCGTGCACTGTCATTAAAAAAACGTTTATATGACTTTACATCACGTTCACATCACTGTTCATGTGCGTCACTTTCTGCAGAACGCATGAAGGGTTCCGCGTGTAGGCCCTACAGATTCATTATTAAAGTAACATCGAGCTGTAGAGTCTCAGTCCTGTCTGTGTGACATTCAGAGGATACTCCTGCCCTGACTTACCCCCAACTCCCCCCAGAGACCATCATCCGGGCGGTGCTGATTTTCGCCGAGGGGATCTTCGAGGGAGAGAGTCACGTGGTGCACCCCAGCGCCCAGAACCTGTCTGGCTGTGTGCGGGTTCCCATAGTTCCCCCCAAGGACATCCCCGTCGACCTGCACATCAAAGCCTTCGTCGGTGGAAAGAGCAGGTAAATGGTGTCCGGGTCTGTGCTGCCCCCTAGAGGTTGACAGGAGGAACGAGCAGAAAGTCCACAGAGGAAGACATGCATAAACCCTGAATAAGGAAAAAATACGGAAAAGAGAGCGAGAACGCGTAAGATACACGCAGAGAGGAAAAGAGAGAGAAAGACGATGATCAAGGTGGTCTTTTTAAAAAGAGAAATCAAAGTTCGAAGAGGGGAATGGAAGCAATTACAAGATAGCCATCCAATAACACTTTATTAGGAGGGATTATTACTAATGGCTTGTTCGGCCTGAAGCCAGTAAAGCAGATGGTACTCCAATCTGGCACTTGGCAGCCAGTCACACTTCTGCTTTTCATTCGTCCCCTCCAATCAGGGACTGATTTAGACCTGTGACACCAGGTGGGTGGAATCTCTGGCCAATCAGTGACATTTCTACTCTAGCATTGATGTTGGCCTCCAGGGTCAGATCTGCAGCAGATTTCTCCCTGTGCAGGAAGGTGTGTTTTTGACTGTTTTATAAGACCGTGCAGTAAGGAGCAGACTGCCCTGCCCCTCCTCTTCTTCCCAGCACACAGTTCCATGTGTTTGAGATCACGCGCCAGCTGCCCCGGTTCTCCATGTATGAGCTGAGCCCCAGCCCCGCAGCAGCCCCGCCCACAGGAAGGGTCACCTTCAACATCAACGACCGACCGCAGAGAGTGAGGAGACACACACACACGCTGACATATGCACACACACACACAGACATATGTACGCTCGCGCACACATGCACACACAAACAGACATATGCATACACACACACACACAGACATAGGAACACATGCACACACACACTGACATATGCACACATGCACACACACACTGATGTTTACACACACATACACACTCTGACATATGCACACGCACACTGAAATATGCACGCATGCACATGCACGCACGCACACCCACACTGACATATGCACACACACACACAAACATCTGCACACACGCGCAGACAGACATATGTAAACATGTGCGCACGCACATACACAAAGCACCTCACTAAATCATTACATTCATTACCACTAGGTCCAGTAACATGGAATCTTTGAATGAAAGTCCACAGCAGAGATTGGTGGCAGTGAGTGACTTACTTAAGATGTTGCCCGAGCACTTACAGCTTCCAATTTTGGCAAATCAGCCATGCACTTTCACACCCTCCAACCAATTATTTTGAATTCCAGATACTAATGTTATTAAATAAAGATAGATTATATTAACTGCTGTTTTATTATATAATGGAGCAGTACATGACATCCCACATGTTCCTAATCTGAATATTGATACTGAGAATATTGACTTATTTTGGGTCCTGCATACCCAACCAGATGTGTTATTTGGAATTGTTGAATGTTCTGAGTAATAATGGAGTGTTGTAAATAAGTGTAAACGTGATGCTCCTGTGTACCCCCCCTGTCTCTGCTCTCTCAGGTGGTCATGTGGCTGAACCAGAACTTCCTGCTCCCTGAGGGAACGGACACCCCGGATGTGTGCTTCACCTCCCTGCGCCAGGGGGGGCTACTGCGCATCAGCATGCAGTCTAACGGAGAGGTACAGGCTATCTGCATGCTTGTTTGGGTGGACAGAGAGCTGTGTGTGTGTGTGTGTGTGTGTGTGTGTGTGTGTGTACGCAGAGAGCTGTGTGTGTGTTTGTGTGTGTGCATGCACGCACATGTCTGTGTCCAAAGAGCTATGTGTATGTTCAGCAAACTGTATGTGTGTGCTGTGAGCTCTACCTGTGTGTGTGTGTGTGTGTGTATGTGTGTACAGAGAGCTGTGTGTGCGTGTGTGTGTTTGTTTGTGTGTGTATGTGCACGCACATGCATGTCTGTGTCCAGGAAGTTATATTTATGTTCAGCAAACTGTGTATGTGTGCATTGAGCTCTACTTGTGTGTGTGTGTGTGTGTGTGTGTGTTTGTGTGTGTTTGTGTGTGTGTGTGTGTGTGTGTTTGTGTGTGTGTACAGAGAGCTGTGTGTGCGTGTGTGTTTGTTTGTGTGTGCATGTCTGTGTCCAGGAAGCTATATTTATGTTCAGCAAACTGTGTATGTGTGCATTGAGCTCTACTTGTGTGTGTGTGTGTGTGTTTGTTTCTGTAAGCCAGTCTGTCTGCGATATGGACTTGTGGACATTTACCAGATACCAGATTCCATCCTGCAAAAACTGCTGAATTTTAACATGTGATGTGTGATAACTAGGGCCACCAGTTTGTCTCCCTTTGTTTTCTCACATTGGTACTTCAGTCCTCTGCTGGCTGGAGGCTGCAGTAGTCTCTTTGTCAAGCCACTTCTCAAACAATTATCCCGTTTGCACTACAGTACCTTAGTAATCTAAGTCAATAAAGTAATTGCCACTAATTAAGCTCAGACAATGACTGACGGCGATGTTTACTAGGAACACTCAAGTTAAATTCAGTTAGTTTACATACTGTTGCATGTCCACAGTAGTATTTAAAAATGTTGTACAGGGCAAATTAGGTTTTGTTAGAAGCAGTGGGAAATGCCCAAATTAAAAATGAGAGCAGTTATATAACATTTTACTTGCACAAAAAAGTAAAAATAAAGTCCTAATTCAATTAATTAACTAATCATGGTCTTGCATCAAGACCTTGAGTAGAATCAGGTGCCTTAGTGTTGGGCTAAGACAAAAACCTGCTTTATATGGATGCATTTTGCGTTTTACTGCATCGATACTCAATCCTGGTCCTGGAGAGCCACAGGGTCTGATGGTTTTTGTTTTTTTCCTTAATATCAGTGACTGATTCAGACCCAAGAAGCCAGGTGACCTGAATTAACTGTGTAATCAACTGCTTTAACTGCTGTGCTACTCAACATCTGAGTAACAACGAAAGCCAGCAGACCCTGGGGCTCTCCATGGACCACTGGCTCAAAGACCTGCTTTTCGCTGCATTTAAACTTCCACCCGTGTTCACTTTCCTTCCTGACTCTCCCCATATTAGATAAATGAATTTTTAAAAAATAAATGTCTCAATTAGAGACTCAATTGTATGATCGCTTGACTGTGCTGTTGGAGTGCCGGTGGGGACGCCTGGAGGATAACCATTGAAATACAAGTTTAAATCTAAGTAGGTCACATGGTGGAGACACGCTGGTGGCCCTAGTCATAACAAATCATTGTGTAATGGTAATCCTGGCTGAAATTTCCAGTTTTGCTATGTTAATATGTAGTTACCAAGGAATTGTCAAAGTGTACATAAATAATTTTGGGGAAGACTATGCGATTTCAAAGAACAAACTCGTTGACATTGCATCCCAAATACTCATTTTATACTCATCAAGATTTTCCTTTTCACCATCAACCTCTTGGAATGAAAAGCTGTGCAAAATGCTCTGTGAGAAAGAGAAGGCAAAGTGAGAACATGCCCCATGTTGTAAATTTCAATTACTACCATTCTCTACACTAACTGCTTTGAAGTAAATGCAAACTTGCCTGGAAGTGCAAGGGAAGGCTTGTTATTAAATTAAGGAAATGACATCATCTAAGTGCTCTCTGAAGTTGGTTGTTTAGCCACTTACAAACTCTTCTGAAAAACAAATGGTCAGCAACAAGTACATTTAGTTATGTTCCTCAAATTCTAGCCTTTGCCACTGCTTTTATTTAGGAAGGAACTTGTGATTTATGGACCCATATGACCTGCAGCTGCGGCACAGTTCAAACTCTGCTCTCAAGTCAATAGGAGGTCCTTTCTTATGCATGAGTTCATATATCAATTAAAAGAGCAATTCATACACTTAGTGCAAGGTTCACATGTTTAAATCCCACTCCAATTTGGTATGTCTAATTTGCAAAATATATACAAGCATGCTCATACATACACTTGCTGCCAGCTTGGGAGAGTTAAGGTAATCTGTGGTTCTCTTTCAAAACACACGCCTGCCTGCCAGCTGCTTATCTTCACTCTGCTGCACACGTGCAGAGCAGGGGCGGAGGAGACGCCTTCATGCGCGTGTGCCTGGACGGCCAGCAGGAGTCGCTCGAGCAGTGAACAATGCTACGTATCTCTACCGACGCTACTCCTCCCATATCCCTGAGCAACGTGAAGCCAATTTCGCGGCTCTCCTGTGGAGCTGGCGGTCGCATTTGGCATTGGCACGGGTTCCGATTCGACCCGAGACCGTGGCGCTCACTCTTTCACCTGCGCTTTTACCGAGGGAGCTACCCCAGGTTCACTTATTTTTCTAATTTTTACACATATGTTTAAGCACCAATAAGTAATAAAAACAAGACCTCTGGTATACCTTAATCTTCAACCCTTAACAGCTAAGGTTGTTTCTATGACTGTGATTGACTTAAACAATGACTTTAAATGTTGGCTGGTGTGCAGGGAACCAAAATGGCTCCCCTGCATTGCAAATGTAGGGGTCTGCATATCAGTGAGAGCATGTCAGATGATGAAAGGCCCCCCCTCCCCCCAACATGCAGTCCTTTAAGGTCCTTGAAAGAAATAAAGAAAGCATTATAATGCGGTGTGATTAATTTACATTAACTTCCCGTCCTGTCCAATCAGATCACGTTAAAGACCGATGACATTGACCTTGCGGGGGACCTGATCCAATCTCTGGCCTCCTTCCTGGCCATCGATGACCTGCAGGCAGAGGCCGACTTCCCGGCCTATTTTGAAGAGGTGCGGGCGACTCTGACCGAGGTGGGTTGCGACGGACATGTACCTGCTCCTGTAAGATGTGACAACTAAAAAACGTATTTTTCAATTATTAAGTTGCCTTTTGTTTGAATTCGGTGAAGAACAGGCCATTTTTAAGTCCAGCACAACTGAACAAGTTGACAAGTTGACTTCAGAAGCACCAAGTTCTCCCATACACAGTATGGGGTTTATAATGCAGTAGTTTTTTATTTTTATCACATCATCTTAATTTAGTGACAAGGTAAACAAGATTACCCCTGATAAATGTTCGTTTTTACCTTTAATTCTCTTCAAGATATATTCTCTTCCTAGTCCCATGCTCTGTTGTGTTCATTTTCTATTTACTAAATCCATGCATCTGCATGTTTGAGGACTAGCGCAAGCCCCACCCGTAGGGTAATAACTAAGATGGGGAAAGGCAATTCCATTCAGGGCAAGCAAGTGTGTATGTGGGTTTTTGTTTACCGCTCGTTACCCTGGATCAATTAGTAAATTAGTATTATACACCAATGCCAAGTTTTTTGTGGATTTGGCCCCTGGAAAATGCTTCACAGAGGGGCCCATAAACAATTATAAAACAATTTCTGACTTCATCAGTACATTTAATGTCAGATCACATAAATGGATAAAGCATTTGGGGTGATTGAATATTAATATTGATGAAAGCTAAGAGCGGGAGTTGGCATGAAATCCAGACCCAGATTTGGGCCTGAATCCAGCGCTGCGCTGCCGTTGCCAGGTGGACGAATTTCACTCGGTCCATCAGAAGCTGACGGCGGCCATGGCCGACCACTCCAACCACATCCGCAACATGCTGGTGCAGGCGGAGGACGCGCGGCTGATGGGCGACATGTGAGTGACCCCTGACCCCTTGACCCCCTGACCTCCCCAGCCCCAGGTCAGGTTAACATTTGGATGACTGAGATCACAAACCCATATACAATTTGCTGCGTTCCAAACCAGCTATAGTTTCTTTATTGAAGTATTCGGGCAGCCGAATGACTGGGTGTTGCAGTGAACTAATACCCCCGTTCACACAGAAAAACCAGGATTGACACAGGATATTGAACACAGGCATGCTTTACGCTCATAAATGTGCTTTATGAGTGAATACTAGAAATTTGAACCAGCTGTTCAATTTGACCACATATCTGGCAATGTGTGAACATTGTAGTACACACTTATGTAGAGTGCACTTATTGGATAAGTGCGTTCTCCATAGTGTGCCGTTGGACCCAGGTTAATCTGGTTCACTTACTCTTGGTACGTGCATAATCTGGGTAAGCACATAAACTCAGTACACTTCTGACCATATGAAATTTATGAAGGATGATGTGTCTCACTTCATCATAAGGGAATCTTCATAGGTTTGCATGATAAATGATCATTTTCCCCTCTCCCCTGTGTGTGGCCCCACTCAGGATGACCATGAAGAAGCGCTACATTGAGCTGTATGACCTGAACAGGGACCTGATAAACGAGTACAAGATCCGCTCCAACAATCACAACGCCCTCGTCACCTGCCTCAAGTCTGTCAACCAGGCCATCCAAAGAGCAGGGCGGCTACGAGGTAAGGGCGCTGCTGGGGGCGCTACGCTCACCTTCACATTTAGGTCAGTGGTTCTCAAACTCGGTCCTGGGGGACCCCTGTGTATGCTGGTTTTCGTTCCAACCTCAACAGCAGTCCCAGAATTTGAATTTTTCTTAATTAGGTGCTTTTCATGTTTTAGAGCTGGGGTCCCCAGCCTTATCCAGAAAGGGCCAGTGTGGGTGCACACACCTGATTCTACTAATCAAGGTGCTTAACAACGACTCTAGTGGTTTATTAGTAGAATCAGGTGTGTGCAACTGTGTTGCAGTTGAGGTTGGAATGAAAACCAGCATACACAGTGGTCCCCCAGGACTGAGTTTGAGAACCATTGATTTAGGTGTACACCTAGGCAGCAGATGCTCATTTTAAATGTGCACATATAAAGACAGGAAGTGTGCCAAGTCATCAGACATGCATCCGGTAGTAATAGTCAGTACGTAAACTGACAGCATAATAGTAAGTGCCGCTGTAGATGCAAGTGGAAGAGGATATAGTGCTTTAAGATTGAGATTAGGATTATATTGTTGACCGTGCTGTGTTATCTGTCCTGTGTGCATAGTGTGCTACTTGGTCTATTGTAATTATTTATGTCTTTGTAATTGTTGTTTCCCTGTCTGGATTAATAAAGTAATAAATCAAGTAGCAAGTGGGTTTGAGAATATTGTGTTAGATGCACATGGTAATCTCAAATAAATGCTCAGATTTATGTGTTGTTTCAGCCAAGATGCAGTATAAACGGGTGTTTTTTCAGTCTGTGGCAGAAACTAGACAGTGACGGCTCCTTTTTTTTATGTGAAACAATATTTACTGCTGAGTATTTACTGAAGCAATTAAGATAAAGTACTTTGCTCAGAGTCAAAATGGCAGTGCCCCACTTGGGACTCGTACCTGCAGGCTCTTGAGTTACAAGCTCAATTCACTAATCATAATAATGCTACCCTACTGACCTCTCTGCTCAAAGCCAAATTCAAACCTCAGCTGTGCCTGCAAACCTTCAGAGATAGAAAAGATCTTTGTAAAGAAAAGGAGTCTGGATTGGTGCCATTTTTATGGCTGCTCACTACGCTACGGCTGCATTCTTCAGGATGTGCTGAGCCTGTGTGTGTTTCCCTTTAAGGGGAACATAAACATACTCGCTCACTCTTCCCTGTTAGGAGGTTGTTACAGTGTCACAGCATAACATAGTGGCATATATGGTATCCAGGGCATGTGTTTAACTGTGTGTGTGTGTGCATGCATGCATGTGTGTGCGTGCGGGCGAGTGTGTGTGTGTGTGTGTGTATCGGTGGTGTGTGCGCCCACTATTGGTCACAGCTGCCGAGGTCACGCTCACCTTGTCTTTGCTTTTCAGTGGGCAAGCCGAAGAACCAGGTGATCACTGCGTGCCGAGATGCCATCAAAAGCAACAACGTCAACGCTCTCTTCAAAGTCATGAGGGCAGGGACCGCGTTCTCCTGAGGAAGACCGCCCACTGAGAGGCCAAAAATCCAGGGGGGTGGGGGGAGGGCAGGAGGGGAACCTCAGCAATCCCACACACCCCTGGCCCCTGAGATAAGAACAAAACCCATGGTGGGGAGGAGGGGGGCACTAGGTCTGGAGTTTTTGCAAAGACAGTGAAACATTCCATAAGGCAGGATAAGGGATATTTCTGTGGCATTCCTCGTACAAATATGAACGATTTCTCAAGGCACCAGCCTTTAATGGACTGCCCCGCCTCTTCTCCCCCACCCCCAAAAGGGTCATTGTGACTTAAGTGACACATAGAAGTGTGACTGAGAGAAAATATCTGTCAAAAGATGGCAAATGTGTTTTTGTAGCCAAAGAAAAATATTTTCAATGTTTACTTAAAAATCCTTGAGGGTACTAGTTGTATACCGTGCTTTGCTCTAGCTCTCGAAGAGGCAGTGGACTTCACACTGTGTCCTGTGTTTATATATATAAATTTAATGTTAAATTAAAATTATACAGTGTAAACTTTGAGCCTTGGGGTTCATTCCAGTTTGAAAGAATGAATTGTTTTATGTAAGACAATAAGGGGGAACATACCGTATGGTCAAAGACATTTTTTCCCGGATGAGGCCAACTTGAATGGCTGTGAAAGTGGGATGCAGTTGTGAGGGAACACTAAACATATGGAACAGTACTGCGAGAACATCAATCATAGCTTTGAAAGTACAGAACCTCTGCAGCTGGAAACCATACTTGCAGCTCATCAATATTCAGTTTCTTGGTGCCGCTCCTCCAGGCGCACAACCGTCTCCAGTTGCTTCGCTGGCATCTGGCTCGCGGCTGGACTAAACTCCCCGAAGTATCACGTGAACAGTGGAAAAAGCAAGTCTTATAAAAGGTAAGCACTGCCAAACCTGCACGCCTTTCTCTTCAAAGCTTAAGGAAAAAGGGACGCTATCGCAAAAATGGCGTATTATACCTGAATACGTCTTTATTTTACTTCTGGAATGAAACCCCTAAAACTTCGTTGTTCGGGAATCTCCGCCAGTGCACTGCGAACGAGTAACTTAATATAGAATCCAGATGTTGGAGTTTGGCAGAGGAGTCTAGCAGTTGCGTTGCTGAGTCGTCGTTTCCAGCGTGGTAAGTGTGACGGATGATGCCCACGATTCACAGCACGTATAAAATACGTAAGTTCAAATCAGGATGGGTGTCGATGCTTATTTTAATTACTAACTCGGGACTTACGATCTGTCCGTTGTTAAGCAGCAGTGCGCGCAATATTGTCGTTGTTCAATATTTGGTGCCAGCTCACGCTCTGGTTCTGACTGTTGCTCCCCCTCAGTTTGCCTGCAGTTTGGTGTGATTGGAATTAAATGCTTTCTGGCACATCAAACGTTCTGGTGCGATTTTATTAAGATAAAACGTTGGCTCTTTGTGTATAACATTTATGTTTAAGTTTAAATATTATAATGGCCTGATAGCAACAGCCAAACGGTCTTTTTTATATCTCGTCCAGCCCCCGTCGTGAAATTTGAGCCTGTCTGCTTTCCAACATCGTCTGTTCTCAGTTTTGCCAATATAGGATAAACTGGCATTTATATATATATATTTTTTTTTTTTCTTCGAGATCTTTTTGTTTCAGTTCGTCTTGTTGCAAAAAATAACTTATTTCCAAACTCCACGCGCAACATTTTGTGTATTTACATAGCTCATAGAGAGAGGTAAGAACATAGTGTATATGAAGTACATTCGGTTTTTGTTAACATACAGACCGTTACATAAGATTGCAATTACAGAACAAAATGTTCCTTAAACCATCTACACATGGGCGGGATTTATTTAACATTATGTAATGTAGTTATAAATACATACATACACAAAACATTTGTGCTTTAAAAATTTTAACAGTGCTGTCTTTTTGTTGAGCCCCGGAATGGCCAGAGGGTTAGAAGTCGAGACTTTATTTCAGACGTTTTGATTTGCTGCCAACAGGACACGATGACCATGCAACAAAATGCAAGATGTGTGTTGCATTGGAGAAATGTTAAGTTTTGTCCCTGCGCCCTAAAATAAACAAAGGAGAATAAAAATGGCCTCGTCCCAACAAGCAGTGCTCACCTGTGACAGGTGAGGCGCTCCTTGCAGGTTTTTTCTTGTCTCCCTAGTGAGTAGTATACAGTATGATATTACAGCAGATACCCATAACTCCAGTATTATTCCATAATTATGTCAAGTATAAGTACATATTTGTATTTGGCGCTTCATACATATTACTATACATATTATACAATTAATTTAATTTTAAAAAATTGCAGTTGTGCATTTGCACGGCTGAAGAGATATTCTACTTAAAAGGGAAATACACCTTAATAAATAACTGGGTAAAAATAAACTGGTCTACTGAGTGACTCAGTCAGTAAAGTGCAGACTGGGTGGCACCACAACTAGGATATTATATGTTAAAGCCTGGAATATGTCCAGTTTGACAGGACAAAACTAATTTTGTTATACCAGAGATAGTGAGGTCAGCATGGGTTTCTTCGGTTACTGCTGCATTTTGTCAAAAAAGATGTCCTCTATTAGTGATACGCCCTTCCGCTGATTCATGTCTGCTTTCCTACTGAAATATGTGACCTTTAGTGTGGAGAATAGTTGTTGGCATATGGTCCATATCAGAGGAGTTTACACATCTCAGTTGTAGTTTTTAAGTCAGTTTATTTGGCACAGTGATTCCAAATTGGAGACAAAAAATGGCCATCTTTAAGAACAAGTGCAGTAATGTTTTTCCTTGTAAATGCAGAACAAAAGTACATAACTGAAACTCCTGACAGATTTTAAATACAAATTTGTGCATCATTGCGGTGAATAGGAATGTCATGACCTATGTGCATTTCCTGTAGCACTGTCAAATCATACTATATATATATATATATATACACACACACACACACACACTCATGCTTTGACTATGCTACAAGTATGTAATTGTATGCAATTGCTAATAATTGTAGCTTCAGGTTTAAATTTACTATATACTATATACTACATTTAAACCTAAAGTCACAATTCAACTACCTACCCAGCTTTCTGCTTAATAGGTGGCTTGTTTAGTATGTTGCTAGCTTGCCACGGGTAGAGTTGTGTGTGCTGAAACCAGATCTAGCTAGCTGGACATCTGGAAGATGAATGTAGCATGAAAGTAAGCCTGCGCACTAGCCAGTCCAAGTTGAGCAGTCGGTCTGGAGTTTGTTTAGCTATAGATAGCTGAGTGGTAGGCCTTTCTGGAGATTGTCTACACGTATTGTGAAATACATTTAAGTGGTTGAAAGAATTTAAATCATATTTCTTGACTATCTAATTAGTATGTCTGGCCTGTCAATGCATTGTGACTAGTAATGCTCATGATCTATGATTTGAATATATTATAAATGCAAAAAAAAAACATACCATACGTGGCAAAGAAACACAAAGGTGATGTTATATTGCAGTGGTGGAAACTTTTCACTCTCTTGCTCCTCATGGATTTGAGCAGTGTAATGGATTTGACTGTATAATTACTGTAAGATTCTGGTTTCAGGAAGGCAGCCAAAGACAATTCAGTTCTTGAAATAACAAAGCACATAGTCAGAAAAAAACATGCAGAGTTCAAAATGCACAGAATTAAAAAATTGCAAAAAAGCAGTATGATTGTACCTTCATTTGAATGGATTAAACCTGAAAATTATATGCAAGTAGGCAATCACTGGAAAATGAAGGATAAAGTTATACCATTTGTTACACATCTGCAAATATAATTCTGCCGGCCTCTGCAATTGGTTATTTTTTTTTAGCATTTTTGATAAATGGATCTTTAGGGTAATGTTCTTTGTGTAAGTCTAGACAAAGTCCTGGTAATATGATATGCTGTGTATATAATATAATATAATCTTCTGGTGACGTGTACATTTCCCTGGTCTTTCCTTCAACGTCCCAGACTCTCACGTGACTTGCATTTTGCCTATAGAAACAGAACCCTGGAGTACAGTTCTCTCAACTGCTATAGAAGTTGTTTGGGTGACGTGTTTCGTTCAGTTGTACATCAGAGGTGGCCGCCGGTCTTAATCCCCAAACCTCGACTTCTCACAGCTGCTCAAACTGTAGCAGTTGTGGGCTGTGTACTCTCTCACACTCTATTCTGAGCTTATTTACGCTCGTGCATGCACGTCTGCTCTTTGTATATGTAGACTGCCTGGTTATGTAGGATTCAGGAACGGAAACAGGAAAAGGACGGCAGTTTCCACTGAATGTTAGCTTGAGACCAAATATTCGGTTAGCATCTCAATTAGAGCAATGATTGATTATCTGTCTACTTTAATCATACTTGTTAATGTGTAAAATGTATTTTTTTTAACTTAATATTCATAAATGAGAAACTAAGAAACTTATAAATGAAGACAACTTTTGGATGAAAATGAAGACAAACTTTTTATGCCTGTAGGTAAAAATGTGATACCCCTAAAGGGAAGAAAAATGAATAGTTCATTGATATTGTCTTTCTGATCTAAAGATCACTGAATGAGTTTTGATCTGCTGCCTTGCAGTTATTATGTGCAAAGAAAGAGTTGGGAGATTCATACAGTCCTTTGGGGAAAATAAAGGCTTGTTGGGTTTTGAATATATGAATACTGAATTTTGGGGGCCATAGAATATTTTGACATGAACTTAATAATACTACTACATCCGTAGTATCCACAGGTATTGTATGTAAGGATAGAACGTGATATGAAAGCTGAAATATTACACACTATCAGCCCAAAATGCACCTTGTTCTTTTTCTTTTTTTACAGCTATGCAGTTATGTTAAAAATGTCCTCTTATCTTCCATACATCTATCAGATAAGGGAAACCCTATCTCTGTTAGAACATAAAGAATAATAAGGTAGCCCTTTGCCTACACCCCCTTAAGAAGTGTAATACTCCAGTATAGTCAAACCTTCTTAAAATACAATAATACATAGATTTCACAGTGGTGTATTTTAAATACATATTGCAATATTTAAAAGCAACATTACATTATACATTTGCCTACATATTGTTAAGTGGTGCGCATTCCATGTCTTACCATTATGGAATTAGTGTAAAGGTCAGTTTATTTTTTCTGAAGCTTGTGTGGGGCTGTTGGCTCTGGTCGCAGGGAACAGTGACTTCTCCACTTAAGCATGCCGTAACTCATCTACGTTTATTTCCAGGCCAGCCCCGGGTTGCCAGCCGAGCACCAGAGGGAGGACGTGACGGCATGCTCTAAGGGGGCCGGGAGGGGGAGGCCCTGTTTCTCAAATACAGTCCTTCAGCAACAACTCGACAAAGCACAGGCAAAATGGGAAGACGGCCTGGTGTCACGGGGCCGGACGAGGAAGGACATGTTCGTGACTGAACACCGGGGACGGAACGCAGATCCAAAGTGTAGATCCAAAGAGGAGGGCTAACCATCATCACAGTTCCCCAGAAAGGAGAGAATAAATCTTGCATGGGAAAGGAATAGTGTGGGTTATATTAAAGGGGAAATTCAAAGAGTGGTTTTCACCCAGACACCATGAGGAGGTTCCACCTCAAAGGGGACCTTCTGTGCACCTTCCTCCTGCTGATCCTGCTCTGCCTGCTCCTGTATGCCCACCACGCCCTCACACCCGACTGGGAAACTTGGAGACTTGATGAAAAGGCCACCAGCTCCCGGGCACTCCTGGGGGCTGTAACCGAGAGCCAGGAGGTGAAGTTGGCCCCTACCCAGGGCCCAGAGCGGCCCACCAACCAGGCTCTCTTCCAGTTCCACTTTCAGTCCCATTCCCAGTCCCGGTCTCAGCGCAAGCTACAACCCAGACTGCAGCCTAAGGCTCAGGCAAAACCTCAGGCAAAACTTCAGCTTAAGACCCAAGCTAAACTCCAGCCTAAAACCCAGTCTAAGACCCAGGCTAAGCCTCAGTCTAAACCTCAGGTGCAGGCTAAGCCCAAGGGTGCTCAGAAGGTCGAGCCACCGCCACCCATGGTAACCCGTCCACCCTTTGACTTCCAGCAGTACCTGCTGGACAAAGACAACCGGGACTTCACCCTTCTAATAGACCAGCCATCGAAGTGCGTGGAGAAGACTGGGAAGCCCCCTTACCTGCTCATTGCCATCAAGTCGGTGGCGGCCGATTTCCACAAGCGGCAGGTGGTCCGCCGCACCTGGGGCCGGGAGGGCACATTCCAGGGCGGAGTGCAGGTGGAGACAGTCTTCCTGTTGGGCGTGCCCCACAACAAAAGCGCCCTCCCTCTGTGGGATCGTTTGCTGGCCTATGAGAGCCGCACCTTCCGAGACATTCTTCTGTGGGACTTTGAGGACACTTTCTTCAACCTGACCCTGAAGGAGACCCATTTCCTCAAATGGGTGAACACCACCTGCCCTGAAGTCAAGTTCATCTTCAAGGGTGACGCCGATGTCTATGTCAACATCGACAATATCCTGGAGATGCTGCGCGAACAGGATGCCAACGGGGACCTCTTTGTGGGCGACATCATCTTCCACGCCCGGCCCATCCGGCGTCGCAACAGCAAGTACTTTGTTCCTGAGATTGTGTACGGCCAGGGGATATACCCATCGTATGCGGGGGGCGGGGGGTTCGTCATGTCAGGGTTCACGGCGCGTCGGCTCCACAGGGCCTGCCAGGAGGTGGAGATCTTCCCCATCGATGACGTCTTCCTGGGAATGTGCCTCCTGCGGATTGGCCTGGAGCCGTCGCGCCACGAGGGCTTCCGCACGTTCGGCATCGTCAAGCCCTCGGCCGCACCCAACCTGCAGGTCTTTGACCCCTGCTTCTACCGGGAGCTGATGGTGGTACACAGCCTGACCGTCCCTCAGATTTGGCTCATGTGGAATCTGCTGCATGACCCCCAGTTGACCTGCCACACCCGGATCGTCCCAACCGCATCGCCCTTCAAGTGGAGGGGGAAGACCACAATCCCACCCAATGTGCAGCGCACAACGCCCCCTCCCCCACAGCTAGCTGACTATGGAGTAGAGGTGTTTGTGAAACACTGAACGCATAGGTCTTGGATCTCAAACTCCATTCCTGAAGGGCTGCAGAAACTTTATTCAGGATTTTATAGGTTCCTTGTAATGAGCAACTAATTTAAGCCTTGGAAACAAAGTGTGTGGACTCTAGCCAATCAGTGACTTAAATTTAGACACTGCCGTGGCCATCCAGGATTTGAGTTTAAGATCCCTACCATTGGAGACAGAAAGAATGGAGCTGATTGAGGGCCAGCTTGTGTTACCCACAGTTTTTTTTTTTGTTGGCCGCTACTTAGAAAACTCAAAGACGCTTAATGAGGTAGTGAAATTAGAAGCGGAGTTTGTAGCCACATACAGATAGCTCTTTCTGTCATTTCTATGATGTTATTATTTATCACGTCCTGAAGCACACTTCATTAAAGGCTGAAATTTTTTTCCGTCCTGCCTGACCACTGAAGTTGTTGGTGGTGAGCCCTTTACCTGAATAAGGATGAATCTGAGAAAACAAGCTGTGATTTAATTAACCCCTCCGTCCCCCCAACACGGTATATTTTCAGAATTCAGGACCTGACATGCAGATTTTCCTTAAATCCTTTTCTTAAATATTTCATTTTTGTGGAATTATTTTTGCTGGCAATAATGATTTCTGTAGTTGGGTGGGGCAGGGGCATTTATTGAAACGGCAACATTAATACTGGTGGAGTATATGCACTAATTCGAAGATCATCCTGCAAAACAGTATGTGAACAACTGCGTTACTGCAAGACCTCCTGGGTGAGGCCACAGTTTTGGAGCCATCCTCATGCTGGGAACATCAAAGATGTAATTACCATTTTACAAGCTTCTGTGAATTCAGCGAGTCGCTACACAAAGTGTCCAACAATCGTTTAACATAGCTTCCTCTCTGTCAAGTCTTAAGCATACATTAGAAGTATGTGGGGGAAAGGGAAATGTGAAAATTGGTGCACCTGTGACCAGTAGTACCCAACGAATTCCATTCCACTGTGATGTGTTCAGAGATGACTCCATGGAAGCGTTTCCATGACACCTGGGGAACTCTGCTGTAAGGATGGAAATCATCAGGTTCTTACCATTGTTGGCTTCTCACACCTAAGGATTCGTTTTTAAAATGAGCAACACTGTAGAAGACAATCACCAAGGAATGAAGAACTGCTGGATTTTCACCTTAAAAAGCCTAACTGGTGTGCGTTCAACTTTTTTCGTTTATCAAAAGAAATCTGCTGTTAGAATTGAAAAAACTAAACAAGGAACATGTAATTGATTTTTCTACACCACCTACTGTAGGTAGATTCCATTACTATCAGACACAATTAATGGACAAAAAGAAAAGAGTGAACACTGAAATTTTTCATGATGGAAACAGTGTGCATGCGTTTCTTAGACAACTCTTAGAAAAAGAAAAAAAATCAATGCAAATGTTTCATGGTTTGGTTGTTTCTTTACATATTTAATATAATTCATTATTATACAGTGATGTAAAAAACTATTTGCCCCCACTCTGATTTCCTCTATTATTGCATATTTGTCACAATGGTTTAAGATATTTAGACAAAGTCAACCTGAGTAAACGCAAAACATTTTAAAAATTATTCTTTAATTTAATTTTTAAAAAGTTATCAAACACCCATATCACTCGTGAAAAAGTAATTTCCCCCTCAAACTGATTGCATTACCTTTAGCAGCAATAACTGCAACCAAACACTTCCTATAATTTGATATCAGTCTTGTACATTGCTGAGGTGGAATTTTAGCCCACTTCTTTTGCAGAACTGCTTTAATTCAGACAAATCGGTAGGTTTTTGAGCATTAACTTTTCTGAATTGTTTCTGGTCCTGCCACAGCATCTCTGTTGGGTTCAAGACAGATTTTGACAAGGACACTCCGAAACTTGAATTTAGTTTCTTTTCAGCTATTCAGACATTCAGATGTGGACTTGCTTCTGAGTTTTGGGTCATTGTCTTGCTGCATAACCCATTAGACTTCAGCTTCAGCTCATGGATAGATGACCGGACATTCTCCTTTAGGACTTTCTGGTACAGAAAATAATTCACAGTTCCTTCAATGATGACAAGTTGTCCATGTCCCAAGGAAGCAAATTATTTCCACACCGGATGAGTTATTCCTGCGCTCTTGGAAATTTTTTTTGGGAGGCTGGCCGCTCCTGGAAAGATTCATCGCTCAAGTGTTCTCCTTGTGGAGATAATAGCCATCACGGTGGTTTTGTGGCATCCCAGAGCCTTAGATTCGGCTTTGTAACCCATTCCAGACTAATGTATTTCAATAACTTTCATCTCTTCTAGAATTACCTTTAATCGTGGGATAGTGTGCTTGTAGAAACCTTGTAGTGACTACCTCACTCTGATGGTAAGGTTCAATATGAGTGAAGTTTAGATTCAACAGGGCTGGTAGCAATCAAGCCTGGCTGTATTCAATCAGCTAAATTTAATTATCAATTAAATTTGTTTAATTGGTTGATTAAATAGCTAAGGGGGAAATACTTTTTCACATAGGTTATATGGGTATTTGATAACATTTTTCATTAAATAAATGAATTTTAAAAATGTTTTGTTTATTCTTTGTCTAATATTACATTTTGTCATGAAGATCTGAATCCATTCAGTGTGACAAATATGCATGAATAAAGGAAATCAGGAAGGGGGCAAATACTTTTTCATGGCACTGTATTTATTATATTTATCATTATTACCACAATTTTCTTCACATATCAACAGGGTTCCTGGGATATGAAATGAGAGGACTTCATAGCATGTATAGTACTGGTACTTAACGCAAATGCCAAATGCTATTTCCATAATCACCATTGTGAATTTCTCGCAAGTCGGGATGTTCCTTAGCCCAGGGGGGCAAGTCGCTACATCCGTATCATGAGGCAGCCAATGGCACATCCCTGGGATTAACTCCAGCTGTGTTTATTGCTTTTGGACATGCCTTTTGTTGAGTTCAACCTTCCCCCAACCTCCCCCCCCCCCCAATCACACACACAAAAAGAAACAAATAAAACCAAAAAGTTACTTACACGACAGCCTCAGTGGTCCCAGTAAACACAAGTCAACATTATCCAAAGTACGAGACACAGCATGGCACTAAATTTGATTGACAATTTTTAATCAAGGATCAGCCCATTTCCAGAAATGGGTAAAATGTACTGAACCCACAAAATAATATTTTTGTTTTGCTTTTTGTACATTTTTTTGTGGGGAGAGGGGAGTTATGGGGGACAGGGAATGCATACAATACAGAGAGAATACATAGCATCAATAAGAACATAACTCTGGACTATACAAATTTGAGTTGCCCGTTTCAAATTACAGTCTTGAGGACAACACTCATTCCAATGCAAGACAGAGCCAAATCCAGAGAAATAAAAAAACAAACAGCCACAAACTGACCTGATCAAAGTTAAGCATTCATTTTCTTCTAGCTTTCTTTAAAAAGAATTGTCAGCATAACTAGTTATTTGTTCATTCAGACACTTCATTACTATAAATATAGACACAGAGACTGCTTTGGGTAAGGGCCATGTGCACCCATAGAACGAGCAGTGTTCTAACAACAATGTTGCTGCAATGTTACACCAGTTTGTGAGAAAGCTGCATGTCAGCACAGTTTGGGTCAGTACCACGATAGCCAGCCTCAGTTTCTCGGTATTGTCACGGAGGGGAAAAACAGTGGGCGTGGCAGGCTCAGTCCTGCTAAGAGGGTGTTTTCTTATTGGAGGAGGGCGTTGTGTGACGGACAGCGGCCAGCAGACGGGCGTGTAGCTGTTGCATACTGATGGTCACACAACAGGGTTCCCAAAGCTGGGTCGGCAGGAGATTGAGAGGCACGAAGTTAGTTTTTTTTTTTTTTTCTGTACACTTGCAGCAAGCAACCGATACAAGGAAAAACAACAGCACAGGCTTCCATTACACCCATAAAAACAATAAAAAAATGTAACAGCGAACGACAAAGTCCAGGTAAGCCCAGAGTATTCACAAACTGCAAAGCCGAAGCAAGACGAAGGGCTGGCCTGAGGCTGAGCAGGAGGGGCCACACGCAGGAAGTGGGAAGACAACCAGGTGACCTACATCAGGGCCTCCCGTCAAGTTAACCGCACCCGTCTCCTGTTCCGCACCCTCAAACGGCACCCCGAACAGGGCTACTCATTGAGCCCTGGTCCTGTTGGGGGGGTGGGGGGGTGGGGCACAGGGATTTCAGGGTGGATAAACCCTGGTCCTGGATAGCCATGGCTGGGCAGCTCATCCTCGGTTATGGAGGACCACAGTGCCTGCTGGGAAGCTCGGCACTTGTTCCATTGGGCCACGGTGCCTTTACTGTAGATAGACCCTTGTCCTGGAGGGCCATGGTGCCTACAAGGCAGCTCATTCCTGGTTATTGAAGGCTGGAACACAGTTACCGGCAAGCATTCTTTAATTCAGCACTCACGACTACCCTCATGCCATCAGTCGTAGTCATAGCTGAAACTTCTATCACTCGGCAGAACCTAAGGCCCAGTTCAGACCAAAGATTTGTGATGTGACAAAGTCGCAGGGAGGAGTTTCAGCGGTGCAAACTACCAGTCTCACAATGTCTGATGCCAGCGCTTGCCAGTACAAGCGATTCAACTTGTCCAATCACAGGCGGCGAGTTTTAGAACGTTGCAAAGAGTCGCCGGTCACAGCTCGTCGCAAACCTTCTGTCTGAACTGGGCTTGAGAGGGGCGTGGTGCACTGGGACAGCTTGCTGGACGGCTCATTCGCCCTCCTCTAAAAGTCACCTCAGACTCGCTGTACTGTGGTTCTCCTTCGAGAGGCAACCCCCCCCCCCCCCCCTCCCACCCAGAGTGAGTCAGGTTTAAGCAGAGCCCCCTTTCTAAAGATGGAGGGGGTTGAGTTTTCTGCAGGTCCAGTCAGTGATTAAACAGGCTTACATTGTACACAGCTGTTTTTTTTTTGTTTTGTTTTTTTGAGGACAAAAAAGGAAGGGGGGGGGAATACAATGCTGTATTTACAAAAACATCTGTACACACTCTGAGAATTACCCAGCAGCAGCTGGGCACAGCTCTACACCAACCTGCAGCAAATGGGAGCAGGTCAGATCAGATCAAAAGTCTTGGTAATGTAAAAACAGATCAAGTCAAAAGCTTCGTTTCATAATTTTCCTTAAAAGCATGAAGTCACAATAAGAATATCATTTAAGAATATCATGTAGAAGAGAGATTAACAGAGTTAAGATTATCATTTTTCCTTGCGGGGTTAGAGCATGGGATGATAGAAAAGGAGTAATGTTCACAAAACAAAAAGCCAGGGAATGTCAATGATATCTCCAGTCATGTGGATAATATAAAATTATCCCAAATTATTAAAAACAAAAAGATTTGAAATGTTCTTTGGCTGAAATTTTGGCATTAAAAAGTACTGAAAAAAAACGAAGATATAGAGAAAGTGGATTTGAAGGTGCTGTCGTGGCAATGAGGGGAAGGGGAGAAAGGCAAAGAAGAGGGATGTGGGGGGGGGGGGCATGAGAGGGAGGGAAACAGAATTCAGTTTTTAGGAGAGGTGTGTTAATGGTAGAAGTGTTAACAGATCTCCTCCCATAGGAATAGTACACAGACTCCTCTCAGTGAATGTAAGACAATTGTCAAGTAAATAAGGTGAATTTTAGTGCAAATGTTAAAACCAATGATTTCAATCTCTCCTTTAACAAAATTAAAAATAACCCATGCTACAGTTAATAAGCCAGTGCTGCACAGCCTCTCCTAATGGAAAGTGCTGTGTGACTCTGCACCCTGGGGACTCCGTGTGTGTGTGTCCGGGCTGGGTATGTAGGGACGTGTGTGTGTGTGTGTGTGTGTGTCCGGGCTGGGTATGTAGGTACGCGCGTGTGTGTGTGTGTGTGTGTGTGTGTGTGTCTGGGCTGGGTATGTAGGTACGTGTACGTGTGTGTGTGTGTCTGGGCTGGGTATGTAGATACATGCATGTGTGTGTTTTAAGCGTCTGTGTTCGGGGGACAGAGCCACACTGTCAATCATAATGTGGCCAGTGCGGCAATCTTGTGCTTTTTATCTCCACTCTTCTCGAGAAAACGGAGTAAAACCTTAAGCATGCATGCGTGCATGTACTACGCGTGTGTGTGTGTGTGTGTGTGCGAGAGAGAGAGACGACCGAAGACGAGAAGCTGGTGTGCAGTCTGACAGTGTGTGGCGTCCAGGCGTGTGACCGTGCACCACCTTATGCTGTAGAACGGACTGAGACTGTGGGGGTGGGGTAGGTAAGGGGTGCTGGGCGTGGCATGTCTCTTCATGATGGTGTACATATGAATTAAGCACCCTCTGCTTCCTAGCCAGAGCGAGAACAGCTGCACGCAAACTGTGTGTGTGTGTGTGTGTGTGTGTGTGTGTGTGTGCGCGCATGCGTGCGAGCATGTGTGGGCTACTGTAGAAATATACACAGGAGGGGTTCGAGGGGAAAGAGCCTGGGGTCAGTATCAGGGGAGGGGGCGGGGTTAAAGATTTCCTCACGGCTCCTGTGAACACCAATCGAGCCGCCTTCACGGAGGGGCCAACCAGACTGGAACAACGCCCAGAATCCTCTGGTGCAACAACGGCGTCAAATCAAGGCGCGCTGCACTGAGCGGTCCTGCTGGAACATCTGTAGTGTCGGGGCAGGGCGGGGCGGGGCAGGGCGGGGCCAGGCTGTAAAGGGACGCAGCCGCTGGGCGCGGCTCAGTGGGCGGGGGGCTCGGCCTGGGCGTGGCCGCTTGGCCTGGGGACGCCGTACAAGGTCACAGACGCGATGTGGTTGTTCTGCATCACCTGGAACACCACAGACAGAGTGACAGTTACAGACCGCAGTCAGCACAGTTACAGAGCATCTAATATGGACTGTGCCCCATTACAGACAGTGGTCTAGCCCTTGGAATGCTGCATCTTTGGAACGCAGGACCAATTTCATGATCTGTGTTTTATACTTGTTTACTGTGTTCTGATAAAAATAACTATTTTTCCCATTATATGCCTGGGATGTGGGAATCTCAGTCGACCTTAGCAGGCTGCCTGCATGGCTAGGGCAAGCCGTTGGCTGGTTTGAATCCCGCAGCAGACCTTGCCCATCACAATACCGCCACGAGGGACTAAACCTACAACCTCATGGTTTCACGACACTTTCGGTGCACCTCGGTTACCTCGAAAATCATCCTCTGGAGCCCAAAGCAGAAAGTGGAGCCGAAAGGATTTGTATTATTAGCGGACGATGACCTACGTTAAAAAACAAACAAAACAAAAAAAAACAACAACAAAAGGTCAAATTGCTTTCAGACAACTTAAAACCCAATTTCACAAAATATTCCATAAACATAATCGCTGCAGGGGTCTCATATCAAGGCGTACGGACACTAAACAGGTACACAGGTACTGAAAGCCCGTGACAGAAATAGCTATACCTTTGTGGATGAGGGGATTTACTGCGTACACCTCTTTATGGTCACTTTGAACAGTTTTACCCCTTGTGTCCGTATCAGAACCGTGAATGAAACTTTTCTGTGATGGCGGATAGAGAGAATGAAGGACCCTCACCTGTGGAGTACAACTGGCTTTTCCACAGGGTGACCCAGCAGCTCCTGAATCTGATCCCACTGGAAAATGAAAAGGAAAAAGACAGGTGGTCTTGTAAACCACCTTGCAACTCATGCACGGCACAAGAATCTTCGTCACATTTAACATCGTGACGCAAAAACACCTTTACAGTTAGGAAATGACACCACTGGCGCATTTTCCATAAAGCAGAAAATAGCTTGGTATGTCTGAAATGGACTTGAACTGAACTAAAAAAAGCCCCCCCACAAATGAATACTCATATGGCAAACACCAGATGCAAAACAATCACAGCGAAACATTAAAACACATTAATATGGACAAAAAAATTTTGCTCAAAAAATATTTTCTAAATATAACAGAGGATATCCTAAGAGAAGATAGTAGGATGGGGGTGGGGGGTCTTACCTTGCTGTAGGAGGTCAGAATACAGTCCCCTCCCTGAACATCACCTTCCAAAAAAAAAAACACAATGCAAATAAGAGACGGCGAGAAGCTCAGCTCCACTGAACAGGACAGATTGTGAAGTTAAACACAGATGCTGTACTCAGACGAACAGCAAAGACATTGAGGAGGTCAGCTCAGACAGGATAACGAGGATCAAAACGTAAATAGACAGAGAGTAGGGAGCTACAGTAAACTTAGACACTAAAGAATGAGAAAATGAATTCAGCCACAGATTCTATCGACCAACCAGATGGGTCAGCTCTTTTTCTTAACACTGAAAGTTATGGCATCGTTTCGCTGCTGTTGAGGCCAACACTTCCTAGTGCCAAATAGTTTACAGATGTAAAACATGTTAAGCACCTGTGCTCAAGGGTAGGACGAAAGAGTCCTATCTGGCATGTGAACCAGTAACATTCTGGAAGCAATCTCAGTTGCTTAACCTCCAGCTGAAAGTCATCAGTGACATTTAGCACCAGAGTACCAGTTAACTTGCAACAGGGGAAGCTTACCTTTCTTAATGACGAGAGGGATCTTGAAATCACATCGATGGTATCTGCAGAAATACGGCCAAAATGAGGAACACATTTACGACTCAAAGAATTGGCAGAATGAAAAACCCAACTATGAAGGACTTCCATCCACTACAGTGATTATTTTCTTGTACGTTACACACAAGATGATACTTTTTACCTGAGCTCAGGTGAGACCAACAGACACTCCTCTCTCAGGCCAGTAATGCCTTCACTTCCACAGTGGACACACTCATGCAAGTAAACCCAGGAACACTCACATGTTGAAATTGTAATGACCGGGGTAGTTGGTGTGAAGGACAAACTTCTTCACCAGGTGTGTAGTGGCATCAAACAATATGTCCTGGAGGGCAGAGGGAGTAAGAGAGGGATAAAAAGTGAGGGAGAAAGAAAAAAAGATATTATATATTAATATTAATAAACGGTGGTGCCACGGCAACCATTCGTCATCCAGACTCATTTAGACCATGGCCGATAAAAATAACAGTAATTATTTATCAGCAATTTGTGTCCACAACGATTAAGCAGTCAACAGTCATGTGCCTTGTGTTTAGCAAAACCTATAAGAAAAATATTCAAGTAGCCTGATTTCCACATTTTACAGTCGTACCATAAAACACACATACTAAGGGAAGAGACTACCAGAAGTAGCTACTAGAAATTGCCTGGGTAGTCCGTTTTTTATTACCCAATGATCACACAGAATGTTTGCAGTTCCTGAGATTAACCGCAATTGTAGATGGCAGATGAGCTTCCTCATTAACATATTCTTGATACTGGAGACATGGGATCATAAATGCCACCTGACTGGGGATTGTTATCACTAAGTCAGTGTGAACGGCCTGCTGTACAGACCGGTGTTTTCCACAGTATTGCCCAATCAAATGCATTTCTGTCTAGAAACAAAATGGCCAGATTCAATTCATGGCTGTGAAGCCCTTTTTCCTTCATTTGATGGTCAAAAGTTTCACAGGTAGCCTCCCAATTAGGGCCTAAATGGCAAAGCCAGGACTCACCACACCAAGGGTGAAGTAGTTGAAGAAGTAGTCGTTGCATTTGGACGGGACCTGCTTATGAGGGGAGGGGGAGTGGATCTTCATCTGAAGGAGAGAGAAAGAGAGATTGAGAGAGAAAAGGAGAGAGCGAGAACAACTGCTTTAACCTTACAAGACAAGAGAACGACAACGCAAAACAAAGACTGTGAAAGACAACAATGTCCTTGGCATGGAGGTAAGACATGTTAAAATACAAAGTTGCTAGTGGGAGGAAGGGAAAGAGTTACAGAGTTACTGAGTTATAGAAGATGACAGGAACAAGGCAGGGGAGGAAGAACGTAAAGATTGGGGGGGCCAGAAGACCAGAGCGAGGGAGAAAGATGAGACGGTGGAAGTGGGGGTGAAGACAGGACAGCCTGGAGATGGAGCCAGGGTCCTGGGGGAGTACCTTGTCCTCCGACTTGTAGAAGACTTTGTGGGGCGATCCGAGCGCGCTCAGGACGTCCTGACAGGAGTCTCCGAAGTAGATGTGGCGCTCCAGCGCCCGCACCTTAGCATCGGCCATAACCCCGGGACCGCACCCTGCAGTCACGTGACAAACGTACGCACGCGTTTAGCACAAAGCAACACTGGCCGCAAATACAAGGCAGACAGGTCCTTCAGAGTCCTTTCCACAAACAGTATTCCTGACACGAATGCAATGCGCACATTTCTTAAAATCTAAAAAAGACCCAAAAAAATATACAAAATTAAAAAATTAAATATACAAGAATGAAGCCAGATAGCTAAGCCAGGTAGGTAATTTGGTGAAAGTGAAAATATAATGTTTATTTAGACAACCCCTTTTCCCTGAGCCAATATTTTCCTCAAAAGCAAAGACGGCTTTTACAAACTACGGCTCTGGTTACACACTCAAAACGTGTCCACTAAATCTAAAGTTTCAGCTGGGGGAGCGGAACCACGACTCGGCCACAAAACGGAAAAGCTGGCGTGTCATCAATCTCTCCCTGGCGACAGGATATTTATCGGGAACAGCCTGACCCCGAAGGAGGGGGGAGGGCGAGCGGCCCGAGCCTCACGGCTCATTGACCCGCTGTTAAACTGCACTGCGCTGCCTCGCTCCTAAGAGCCGATTGGCCGACGGGATTCCTGCGCTACCGTTTCCTGAGTGCCGATTGGTTGAGGGGGGGGTTGTTGAGCGTGCATGCTCTCGTGGGATTGGCTGGGCTGTGGTGATCTATGGTGAAGGGCAGCGAGAGGGGGCTGGCGCAGGGGTTAAGTAAAACAGTCCACAAAGATCCTCCTTCATACATCCACCTACTTGTTGGCAAAAGCAAAACAGCTGGGCTTCAGCACTGAAAGCCAATAAAAGCAACAGGCTCCCAGCTTTTCAATCTAAAAACCTACATGCGTATCGTCCTCATAACAGAACGTCAACCTCCTGTGGACGGGCCTTAAAGTTAAACCAATTACAGAGATAAAAGAAGTCCAAAATTATGTAATAAAATAGAACGAAAATAGAGTTCTTCTGATTTGATTTGAACAAACGTTTCAGGTCGCGAAAGTGCTGTTCATGGCATTTGCTCAGGACATGAAACACTAATAAAATAATGGTTGTATCAGTAGGATAAAATTCAATAATCATGCACCAAAATACTCCACAGATGTTACAACTGAGTAGCAAGCATAAAATGCATTCTAAATAATATTATGGACTCTCAACAATCAGCCAATACCACGTAAACAGTATGAGCAAACGATTCTAGCAATAGCCTAATAATTTATCCCAGCGCTGAATGCTGGTGTTAGGGCAATGAATGAAAACTGCAAGTGGCAGAGTACCTGCAGTAAGGAGGCGGAGTCTCAGTCCAAGTGGCCCCGCCCCATCCCGCAACACGTCCACGCATTCTGCGTACACGTTGCCAAGGAAACAGGCCAGTGGCATCACAGGGGCCCTGAGATGGGAAGGGGAGGGCAAGAGATTAGGTTTCACTGACACATGTTCATGTATGAACCCCAAAGAGACATGCACACATAGACAAACAAGCATGCATGTATGCGTACATATTTATGCACACACTCTACACTCCTGGTAGGGTAAACACCCACGAGGACAGCCAAAGACAGAAATGACAGTGTCAAATTTCAGGTTATTTTAATAGCTTAAATTTAGCTGTAGCTTAATGCAGTCTTGATATCTCCCAATCACTTGCCTCAAAATGACCGAGTTTTTTTTTTTTTTTTTCTTCTTTTGCAGGAATTCCTTCATTCTCCCACTGACTCGCTCACTCATTCACTCACGTGACCGAGCCAGGAAGGAGTTCGTGAATTGCCTTCACGGTTCTGGCGTTTGGTCGTAGATCACTTTCTAAAAGGGCACGCGGGGAGGTCAAGCGTGCGAGGCGCGACCGCCCCTGCGCGGCTTATTTAGGAGATTTAGCGCTCCCCGAACGGAGCGCGCCGAGCGCCGGGAGCGCGGAGGACCGTGCCTGAGACCCGAGTCACAGCGTGCGCCCCGAGGTTTTAACCTATGACCTCTGACCAACGCAAACAAACAAGCTATCGCCGTTAACAGGGAGAGTTCGCTCGTCCCCAGAGCGAATTCCTTCATTGCAACGCGAGCTGAACGTGTTAATGGTCAAGGACTTGTCCTCTAATTGCCAGATTAGCGGTCGCTTAAGAGACTTAACCTCCTTTGCCTTCCTGTCCATCTGACAGCACGTTACTGCATTTCAGAAAGGAATCCCACAGCTGTAAGAGGACAGTCCCCCCAGTACCCTGCTATGCTAGCAACTTCAAATGTGCTGCTGGCTTGCCTGCTTACGCACGCGCACACAAACACACACACACACACACATACACTCTCTCTCTCACGGTCTCTCTCTTTCTCTGCCAAAACATAATCCCAAGAGTAGTCCCCATTTGTGAAAACAGTGGTGTTCCTCCACACAGAGGAGTCTTTGTACGGTTTCAGTTTACAAGTCCTTTCCGGAGAGAGGATTTCCACCCATCAAAACCTTGATATACTGTAGAGTGGGTGGCAAAAAAACAAAAAAAACTCTTCCAGTCTTTAACCACATTTCACAACTAATCCGGAAATGCACCCTGTCGATATTTCCTGATTTGTCAGGAAGAACGAGGGAAAATTACATCCTTCAATTCTGAAGCCCATCAATCATGAGGGATGTGTGGGTGTGTCCTGCATACTGATTCGTCCTCTTACACAGGTGGGCGTGGTCTTACATAGGATGCTGTGGATGAGAAGTAAGAGTGACATCATTCTGTCACAGAAAAGCCACAGATTCTCCATGGTAACAAAAGCCAGTTCCTATTTCCTTCCTCTCCCTAAGAAGTTCTGGGTGATAAAACTGGATTGTAATTATGAATATTCATGAAGGGGCAGAATGCCCAACTGCTGAAGGGATTATCCTTGGCCAGGCCCAGCTGTAAATTTTCATAAAAGCCATGAAATTGGAATATTTCAGCTTCAATGGTAGCACAAACAGAACTTTCCAAATTAAGAATCAAGAGCAAGCCATCTGGTTGTTCTAAACTCGAGAGGATCTGTGTAAAGGACCCCCCACCTTTAAAAATGTTTTAAAAAGCAGGCAGCTGAAATATATTCCTGAAGAACTTCAGCAATAAAACAGAGAGCAAAAAACATAAATATAACACAATCCTGAGTGCCACGCTGCGGGTTCCCTGACCCACTGTGAAGACGGCCAATCGGGAAACGTTCTAGCTGTGAGTCAGCCAATCAGGGTGGCTTCTCTTGGGGAAGCCATGTGGGCGGCATGCAGCGCTAAGCGCTAACCTCCACAAGCGCTATATCTGCAGACCCGCCCCCAGACCCCTCCCAGCACCGTTCCCTGGGCTGCAATCGCACACTCACTCCCCCCCATACAGGCCCCACATGCTCCCCCCCCACCCACCCCCCACCCCAGGCCCACGTGCACTTACTTGGTGTCCTGCAGGCTGTTCCCCGTGTAAATGTACATGCGCTTGACTGTCGCTCCATGGGGGATCTGCAGAGAGGCAAAATTAGGTTGTCACAACAAGGCAATTGGGGCCAAACCAAAACACGCACGTACAATTGCGTGTGCGTGTGTAAAAACACATGAAAGCACGCGAGGCAGACTTGGGAAAAATTTCAATTTGTAACATCAGGCTTTGTTGAAAAATTCTCAGGGACCTGCAAGTGTCATAAATATACATATTTGACCCTGGTCAGATACACATGAACACGCACACACGAATGGACATGGACACACACACACACACACATACACAAGTCAGGCGGGTCCTCCAGGAACACTCTCACCATCAGCATTACTCTTCATCGCTAAATTCACTTCACGCAGTTCTCTGGGAGCACGCAAGGCATCGGTACAGGGCGAACACGATGAAAGCAGACGGGCCGGCCTGACCCTGCACGTAGCAGTGTGTGCAGACCCGGCCCCCGCGGGCGCACCGCGCATTAACAGCTTAACGGCGCCCAGCTGGGGCTCTGCATCGCGGGCTCCAGAGAGGCTGAGGCACATCTGGCGCCGCGGGGCTCGCGAGCACCGCCAGGGACGGGATGGAGAGCAGGGCTGCCCAGCAGCGTACCGTACGACAGGGCGTTAGCGTCGCCGCGGCGATTCACACAGCCGCGTACAGCAGCTAGGCCAGGGATGCCAAGCAGAATAAAGCAGGCGACCAGCCAGGGCCTTTTAGGGAATTCAGGTGCAGAGGGTAGGCCAGGTATCAAAGATAGGGTACAGCAGGCAGGAAACACAGGTACAGTATGTAACCCTGGGGTGTGTGGTGAGGAACTAGGTCAGGTGACTCAGGTACAGGGATTAGGGCAGGTATCACACCTACAATACTTTAGGTAAGCCAGGTGACTCAGGAACAAGGATTAGGGCAGGTATCACACCTACAATACTTTAGGTAAGCCAGGTGACTCAGGTAAAGTAATTAGGGCAGGTGTCACACCTACAATACCGCAGGTAAGCCAGGTGACTCAGGTAAAGTAATTAGGGCAGGTGTCACAGCTACAATACTGTAGGTAAGCCAGGTGACTCAGGTACAGTCATTAGGGCAGGTATCACACCTACAATAATATAGGCAACCAAGGTAACTCAAGTACAGTTCTTAGGGCAGGTATCACACCAACAATACTGTATGTAAGCCAGGTGACTCAGGAACAGACATTAGGGCCGTTTTCACAGGTACAATAACACATGTAAACCAGGTGACTCAGGAACAGCAGTCCTGGTCTGTGGTAAGTCAGGTCACACTCTCACCTCATACTTGGGGGCTTCGCTCCAGGAGTCCAGCTGGAAGGAGAAGGACAGACCCCGAAAGTTCAGGTGGAACAGCTGCTCTGCGGCATTGTAAACTGGAGGGAGAGAGAGGCAGGGAGAGAGACAGCATTACACACACACAAAACATATTCAGTACACATAAATTACACACTGTAGGGAGCAAGACTGGAAAGAGAACACACATTCTACACACATAAAATTTTACACTGCGGGGAGGTAGATAGAGGGAGGGAAGGAGAGCGGGGAGAGAGAACATTACCCACACGCCCTATACACATTAAATTATACACTGTCGGGAGACAGAGGGAGGGAGGGAGGGAGGCAAAAGAAAGAGAGCATTACACGCACACGCAGCTGTGTACACATAAAACTACATTGGAGAGAGACCATCACACACACTATACACTACATACACACTGTAAACACACACACACACACAGTATACACAGACAAACACTGAAGCCCATAGATATGTGTGCAACCCCACATAGCAACCTCACTTCAGAACAGTCTGGAAGGCCACATAGCTAGTCCATTATAAATGAAGGTAGTCAAATAAATCAATAGCCAGTCGAGCTGTCAGATTACATGGTGTGTACATAGGGTGGCTGCAAGTCAGAGAAGGTTTATGTGTAAATCGATAAAAAAATAAATAAAACGCATCGCAGACATGAAAGTGCTTTTACGTCATAATCAATGCCGCTCGTCCGACACAAAGCTTTTATGGTGCAATCAACGTGACGGCCTATCGAGACGTAAAACGGACAATTTACAGGCGAATCGAAGTTGCCAACGAGGGCTGGGAATCAGTTTTTTTGTGTCAATAGACGAGGCTGACTCGGGTTTCCCCGGAAACCGTGATGCCGCTTACCTCCAGGGTGTGTGGCTCCAAACGACTGGTCAATCTGCTCTATGGTAGGAGCTATGGCCTGAGAGTTGAAATGCACACCACTGTACAGCAAAGAAACAGAACAAACATGCTGACTGCATTCTGTCCTAAAACAACATGGAAAATTCTGGAAGGACAAGCCATGCTTACAAATGAAAGGCACTACGTTAAGTCTATAGCAGTGGTTCCCAACAAAACACACCTCATTCAACAGCTCGAGATATAACTATGTAGATCTCCAGGAACGGGGTTGGGAACCACTGGTCTACAGTATTTAGTTCTTAACTTCCTGCTCCTCCACAGAACAGATTTGTACCGACTGCTTGAGAGAGGGGCAGTTATTAACCTTATGTATTAGCAGCACAATTGTTTACCACATACTACACTAATTAAACTACAAGCTAACGTGAAATAAAAGCTTGTGATGTGTGCAGTATGTACATGTTTTGTGTCACTATGTTGTCACAACTATGTCAGGTTCAGCCACCATTACAAAAAAAAAAAAAATTCAAACTCCTCCAGTTTGCAAGGCATGATGGGATATAGTCGTTGAAAATAGTGCAGTGTTTTCAAATGCAATTTTTCCAACACGTTTTGGCCCTTTTATTAGAATTCACTTTTGAACACTAGGCCATTTGTGCACACATTCTGGCTACACGTACTTAAAGGACACCGCAAGTGAGCTGTAACAGCAATTGAGACGCATGGTCAGTGACACAGAAGCACCCAATGTGCACTTGACCTTTGATGGCATCTTGTCTGCTGATTATCTTGACATTTGAGTTGTTAATGTCAGCGCTAATTTAACAACAGACCAGCACACGGGATTACAGCCAAGTCGTAGGCTACATATAATCACAAAGCCACACGGTGGGCCACTGCCTGCTTCTTATCATGATAATCACTTGTCTCGCATAGCTGATCTCAACCACTAATTACAGTCGGTCAAAATGGCTTGTTAGAGCACTTCATTATCACACCAGAACAAGAGGTGCGGAGTCAAATGTTTGACCCAAATTAAGGCGGGCAGGGCAATCAATTATCTCTCGTGCAGGTTTGCTATCGTATCTATCGAATCGCTCGCTGTGATAGGGCGAACTCCCATCCATCATCACGAGACAGGGCGGCTGCGCTACGTCTGAGGGGTTCAACCGACCAATGGCCACACGAAACACGCATTCACACCACCGATAATGAACAGAGAGGGGGAGCGGCGAACAGTCACTCACCAGTATTTCAACTTCACTTTGCTCAAGTCATACACTTCGATTACCTAAATGTGACAGAGCGAAAATCCAATTACTGCCAAGACGAGAAGGAAAGCAGGAAATTCAAAAACCAGCTGCAAAACAAGCAATGAGAATGAAGGAAAATGCCAATCTGAAGTCTGCAGGGAAATCATAATAAATCCTCTCACACTGTGGTAAGAAATTACACAAATATTGCCTTTGACAGAAAAAAGCATGCCTTTCTCCCCTTCAGCAGTGTAGTGTAGAAGGGTCGATTCTGGTATAGGGTCTTCACTGTGAATGATAGCAGTGGTGTATGCCGTGCACTGCAACTGGTAAGGCCGTAGGCTGCATACTGTGACTGACAGAGGTGTACAATGCATACAGGTAATAGCTGGTGTAATGTAGGCTATGACTTGCAGTGGGCTATGCTCCAGATTGACTGGTTGCATTGATATAAGCTGTCCATGGTAACTTCTAGTGCTGGATGCTGTAAACTGTGTGCTGCTATATATTGTGACTGACAGAGGTGTATATTATACAGTGTGGCTAGTAATGGTAAAGGCTGTACATAAATTGGGATACAGTAGGTGCACTACAAACATACATGCTGTATACGATGACTGTTAATGGTGTATGCTATGAATGATGGAGGTGTAGCCTGCTTGCTGTGATTGGTGGTGGTGTGAATAGCAGAGGGACATGCTGAATACTGTGATAGCAGACATGTTGTTTGAGTGTTGTGATTGTCCAGTAGTACGAGATGAAACATCGACAATATATGGAGCTATAACTCCACTACCAGCATCTCCATGAGAACTGGAATAAGTCAAACAAGTAGAAAGAATCTCCCAAACCAGCCACAGAGCTGAAAGCAAGGGAGGAACTCTCACCTGTCAAACAACCAATACAACCAACCAACCAACCAACCAACCAAATGGATCTAGTAGACCGCTCTGTCTCACCTTCAGTCTCTGGTTGCAAGCATCAAACAGCAGTTTAATTCCATCCTGAGTCAGGCTGAGAATGAGGTCATGGCTGAGGGGCGTCTGGGATTAAGGGAGGCAGGAGGGAAAGAGTGAAAGAAACACGCAGTCTATTGAGTAACATTAACGCTATATTTTTCCACAACTGGACCACAATGGGACCAGGTCAAGGTGGTTTTAGGGGAAATCAAGCAGAACGAAAAGAATGGATTCAGAACATCCATCAACATTTAGTGGAGACTGCAGTCCAGATGAAAATAGAACCAGATTTCAAACATTTTTGCCTTGGATTTTCTCATTGTGACTTCAGAAATACAGAGAAAACATCAGATTTATGCCATAATTTTCTATTTCAAAAAACGCTGCACTTCAGGTCAATGACAGCAGTTGGAGTTATATAACAGTGATGTCACTTCAAATGGTCTTTTGCAGATACAGACAAAAGATCTGGTTAGGCTATATCACATGAATACAAAAATTCCCCTTTAAGTCAGGAGGGACAAATAAGATGGCATCTAAAGAAAACACACACACACCTGTTCACTGTAGAGAACCTGGACATTCTTGATGATGCGGCAGTGTTTTTGCAGAATTGAGATGGCCTGGGCCAATGGCATCCCTGTAGACAGAAAGATTGGCAAGTCATAAGCTCCGCCTCCCATTCCCAGGACTCTCCTAAACAGTATCCTAGAGATCAGCTAGCCCTGGACTCGGAAATGTATAGTGGATACCTAATAGTAGACCTCAATACAGAACTGGTCACATTTAAGGCTGTAACGCTGCAAGAAATGTTGCATGGTGTGTATATCATGGGTATGGTGAATGAAGGATCACCAGCTTACATAAAACTCAAACAGCCCTGCAATTTTATTCAGAAGCAAAGCCTGAATCCTCAATCCACCATAATCCTGTCCAGGACCCCAACCACTGATCTGAAAGTTGGCAAAAATTAAAAATAAAATCTGCCTTGCAAAGTCAGTTGACCATATGACCTGACTTTAACACCTAAATTTGTGCATCGCTGCTCTAGGTTCAGCAAGGGCATGAGACAAAAAGGTTCAACTAGACTACATTTTTTGATGGAGGCATTAAAAACTGGTTATTTGTGTCTGGATAGAACTGCAAGCATTATTAATCTGCTTAATCGTTAATTATAAAATAAAAATAATTTAGT
This sequence comes from Anguilla anguilla, assembly GCF_013347855.1. Lineage (NCBI taxonomy): Eukaryota > Metazoa > Chordata > Actinopteri > Anguilliformes > Anguillidae > Anguilla > Anguilla anguilla. Next base: position 17,649,694 of record NC_049205.1, on the reverse strand, counting down.
GGGTAATAACATGTTTTTCTCAATGCATATCAAGGATGCCTAAAATCTCATTACCATTCATTTATACAGCCAGAACCAAATGAATTTGGAATCCTTTCAAATGGGTGCAAAGTATTTCAAGTATCTGGATGACAAACCCAGTTCCTTCAACATTGCTAGACACCATACTGCGTCTGTTCCTGTTTTAGGAGGCAGTGTAGTATAATGGGTGAGGAGCTGGTCTTGTAACCCAAAGGTCACAGATTCAATTCGATTCACAGGACACTGCTGTTTTACCCTTGAGCAAGGTACTTAACCTGCATTGCTTCAGCATGTATCCAGCTGTGTAAATGATGGATACATACACAGTGTAAAAATAGTGTAAATTAAATGCATGTAATGTAATGGTTCTTACTGGCTACATTACAGGATTAGCGTGGGAATACCCCCCCAAAAAAGTGTTTCAAAGAACACAAGGAATGCCTACTGCCTAGTTTTTGAGCAGATGTGTATACGTGTAAGTTACATCAACTCTCTACCAAACTGAAGGTCGTTAAATTCACACTGGTTGATTTACACCTGCCCAGACGTCAGGAAAGGAAATGGCCAGATCCAATGACATTCTTGAAGGACTGACTTAATAAAGCAATGTTCCTCCCAAAATTAATTAAGATTAGCATTAGGGTTGGGGAAAAGATCGTTGTTGCATATGTACCCGGCGCAAAAGATTGTGAAATAGACACAAGAGGAAGAAAACAACAAAGAGAAACTAGAGCACGTGGCATGTCAAACAATCGAAGTATTTGGCAACAATCGTTAGCTTGCTAGCTAGCTAACTTTAGCTCGACTTTAAACAGTCTGTTCATCGATGATACTTTTTGAAAACTATAACAAACCATAACATTCATCTGAATGGTGATTGGTTTTTACTAAAGCTCAAGAAACAAAACGGCCATTGCAGGCTATGACAATTTCGTTTGCATCCTAAGGTTAGCTAGATTCGTCGTTAGCAACCTGTGTTAGCTAGCTTGTCAAGTAGTTAGTTAGATAACGTAAGCTAGTTATACTGGCTTACCTAATGCGAATTCCCATTGTTCATTTCCCAAAGATCTCTCAGGAACTACCTCCAGATCCAGCATTGGCGAGGAGGGCTTTGGATGTTCAGTTCGGTCCTCTGACAGTGCCAGAAAATTGTTTTCTATTTGTCAATACTGACGAATCTTTCTGGTTCGTTATCAATTATATACACAGCTTGTGACCAAGTTAAATTACAATGCAACAGTTAGCTAGGTAGTTACAAAATAATACTTAAAACGACTTTGTTAAAAACACAATATATATAGATCTAGCTAACGTACGCAAGTCGGGTTAGTTGTTATTGTGCTGTCCCCGTTGCTTTTAAACTCAGTATAATAAATAGAGCACACGTAGCCAGCCAGCTACCATTCCTTTAGTTAAACTTGGTAGCCAGAGCTAAAACACACAATTCACTCGAAAATAAAACACGACAAGCTAAAATCCTAAATAATTACCCATAAATTACATGAACGGATATAATTTCAATGCATAATACAACTCAGTACTCAAATGCAGTTACAAAGCGTATACACAGCTGCAGCTTTGTCTCTGCTTCGATGTCACTCGCTTGTACCGACAGTTTCTTGATCAAATCGCGTACTGGCAGCACTAGCTAACGTACGTCGTGATCCAACTACCGAAGACTACACCGGTTTATATAATTACATAAAACGAATACATTCACACTCAGTCGCCTTTCTTCAATAAATAAAGAGGTGTTCTTTATCTTAGTTCCATACAAATACTGCAGTTTGATCTGGCACAATATAAATACAATGTCTAGCTAGCAACATCCGACTGTTTTCTTTCTTTCCGTATTCAGTAAATAAGCCAGCAAGCTAGCTGTTCGTGATCTGACGTTGGCTATACAATGCTTAAATAACTTCGTTCTCAACCGATTGTCGTACGTGGTTATGGGCAACCACAGATTTCCTTATTTGTTTATTATGTCTCTATCGCGTTTTTTAAGGAAAGAGTGGAAAAAACACTCTCCTACAGCAGCAACTTCCATTAAAAACACCAAAAAACAGCTGATATTTCAACTTCCTGTGTAGATGACGGAAGCACTTCCTGGTCAGGTGGCTCGAGCTGCGTGAGCAGCAGCCCGTTCTGTGGTAGTGTGGGCTATAGTGTTGTTTTGCGGCAGGATCCAGGTTGGTAGTATTAGGCCATATCCCGCTATTGGACTTGGATTACGAAACCTTTTCGAAAAGACTGCTGGGGTTATTTTTATTCTCGTAAAGCGCAGTCACATTGCGCTTCGAATTTTAAAGCCACAAGTGTTTCGCAAGGATTAGGTAAATGTCAGTTGACGAGTTCGGCTGTCATTGTTTGATTAGGATTAATGTAAAACTATATACAGATTATAAATTACATTTGATTCATTTGTCTTGCAAGGAAGTTTTAACCTGTTCGTTTTTGGATTTCATTCTACCTGCTCCAGCTTTCCCCCTGAAATCTGAGTCCTCCTGAAACAACTCACACCGGTAAAGTGTCACCTTGTATCCCACCATTCTACTACCGTCCCTGAATACGATGGTCCATAAGAATTAGTAGTTAGTGGAATAATTAAGTGCTTACTGTGGAAAACTATAGTACTCGTCCACAACCCCAACCGTTTACACCACTTTGTAAAAACAACCTAAGATAATGTTTCTACTTAAATAGTATGGAACTCTTATATTATTCATTTGTTTATTTGTTGGTAACAATTAATTTTTTACAAGTTACAAACGAATATGTGACATACCTAAGGCAATGCTAATATCCGTTTTGCATTTGTGTTAAAATATGCTGCGTGAAAGTGATCAACCCCCGCCCAGAATCATAAGGATCTTTGCAACAGTTTCCATTTCAGTCCTTTATTGTGGACACGTTTTCCTCAGCCGTAGGCTACTCAGTGTCCCCTGTTGAACATCTCATAAAACGAAATAAAAACGTCAGAGCAAATCACGCGACATCATTCTTATTAAATTGGTTTAACTCACATTGCCAATTTAACAGTTACTCGTTACAGTTTATCGTTTACATAACAGCAGTTAAACTATTTTAACATTTAGTAGATATTTAGTAGTAGCCTATATACACAATAGCCTATTGTCAAGAAGTAGCAAGAAGCATCCGATGTCCGTGATCAGTGAAAAATTAGAACGTTTTTTTAATGAATAAAATGAAAAAACGACTATTAGGTACTAATCAGGTTTTCACAATTTGCATCAAAATGTATTCATTTTCATTTTTAAACAATAGAAAATACAATCATTCGAAGTCATCGTTAATTCCCAAAGATTAGGTGTCAAGAGTGAATCGTCAATAGTCTTTTTCTTTTAAGGACATGCTTATTTAAATATCCACCCCTTCTGCTCGTGACTTTTTCTATCCTTACGCATGGCAATGCGTCTCATGAGTGCAGACTCCCATCTTTTAAAATATGTTGCGACCAAATGTATATGAAAAACAAAATTAGGAGCACAGTATGTTACACGGTGAGTTATAAAAAATACAGATTTTGTGCAAAGTTACATATGATGCAATGTCAAATTTTAGTAAAAAAAATAAAAACTAAAAAATGCTTTTTTTCCCCTCCAGCATTTCACTTTATCATTAAACACAGCAAAACATGTTCTTGGACATGGAGAAGTCTTGCCTTTTGTTTGCCACCTGGACATCTAGTTGTAAACGCTTACCTGTACGTGTAGGCCCTTCAGGTTGGCAATTGCAGAAGTTCCACGGCATATATATACTTGAATTTACAGTGAATCTGCACACATTCATTTACTATAAAACCAATACAGTTCAACAACGTCCAATATACATTTTGCCAGGATGACAGCAAATATGACAGAAATGTTGGACCTGTACATTGGGCATGCTTTTCATTATTTAATGTCTTTTAAACAATGCAAAATGCATCAAAATACAATATAGGTTATGGCCAGTACTACATGAACATAATACAATCCTTATTTGATTTTTTCATCACAAATACATGGAGATACTGGGTAGAGGCCACAGACATATAGTCAATTCCAGTGACAGGCTGTTTGTGCCATTTTCAGGTCAAATACGTGTCCTTCCATACAAATGTATAATCTATCATTACATTTTTTTTTTGTAAAACTTTGTTAGAGCACTTCTCATAAATTCACAAGTTTGGAGTCTCTTTTTAACCATTCTCTTTTACAGTCCCTGCTGAAAATCTCAAGATCCTTGTGAAATACATAATTCCACTGCCAGTCAAAGAGGAAAGACTTAAGATGTGTATACCCTACCATGCAACTACATAAAATCAAATATAAAATTGTTTACAAAGCCTGAAGGTTTACTTTTAAGTTTATCACCTGTGCATCACTGGTTGTGTTTTGTATGCATTTTGTGCACTAATTCATGCTATTCAGAACGAGACCACACAAAACGTTTGATACAAGTTTATTAAGAAAAAAAGTAAAACACTTCCGAATTAACAGTCCTTTCCCCCGACAAAAACGAAACACAAAGTAAAACGTAGCAAAAAGCAATCTCGTCATGTGACACGTGGATAATTTTAACACAGACACACATTGCCATTTCTTCATAACAGAACCTGAAATTAAAACAAAACTCCACTGGCATCAATAACTTAAAAACACAAGAAAAATAAATCGATAAAAAAGGTAACATGAGCGAACCAGCTGACAGTTCTCTGTGAGTTACTCCCAGTCTTAATGCCAGCATTAGGAAGGGAAGAGTGGGATGCATGTGGGTTCCAGAGGGAGGCGCTATGGAGCACCTGATAAGGAGGCCCACACCCTGAAAAGTGGGGAAGCGCTGCACCCCGTTCCAAGGGCTTTGAGGGGGGGTACCTGGATTGAAGCGCTATTCCAATTCTTTGGCCAAGTACAGTACCTTCCCCTCTTTATGTAATACCAGTAACTGGTAAGGGGAAGGAAAACTGGGGTTGAAATCAGTTACACTCCCATGATCGCAGTTTTACAACATTGTTGTATAATTGTGGAAACATTACAATATCTGCTACAATGTCCCACACATTTACTGAGAAACAATCCCGAACAAGTTTTAAAAAAAAATTTGGTAGCAGCTGGAGGTAGCCCATGGACAGTGCTGCAGTTTTGAATGAAAAAAAAACAAAGCAATAATCTAGTTTTACCATATAAATTACACGGGGATGACAGAAGCATTGACAAGCAATAACAATACAGAGACCCATCAATATGAGGCTGGAACTCCATGCAGGTTCCACTATGACAGAAGGCCGAATGTAAGCAGTTACAGAAAGAGAAACCCTCAGAAAGCAACTGAAGAATGTGCTGTTTGACCTTAGCGATTGGATAACAGTTTTCTAAATTGAGGCTTTTATCAAACAAGACCGATTTAGCGTTCAAGAGCGCATCATCTTTTTTTGAAAAAAGAAAAAAGCAAATGTTACAAGTTACTGTTCCTGACGTGGGCAACATGTGCAGTGTATCACATACACTTTCTCAAATTTAGGGTGTTTGTTGGCCATTTACTTAAAAGAGCAACAATCTCTCACAAAACCAAATAAACCCCTCTCACTGTGTGCCTGCGTGAACACTTGCCAAACGCTGTCCTTGCCGAAGGCAAACCAAGATGCCTGAGCGTCCATCTTGGACATGCTACCCAAGGATACAACAGGCCCCTCTCCTCTCCCACTCCTTCCCCCTCCCCCACCCCTTTCCACAACACTCGCACTACTTTAATAACTGTCCCCTCTTCTGGGAAATTTCGATACAAGTTCCTTAAATAGACAACTTTTTAAAAACTGACATAAATGTTGAAAAATGTCAGGAGTAAAAATAACATTTATGTTCGTCCTCACCTGTCAACATTGTAGTTTTTTCTTTGCTGACCTGAACCCATATGTCATCTGCCAATCAAATGATTGATTGATCCACTTGAGATCCAATCGATGAAAAGAATGAGCCTTTATGAGTTATTCCTTTGCCAAGGTTAAACACCAGGTTTACCTGTACCTATATAACTGTATAAAGAGTACCAATAGCTGACAGGACACTTGTCATCCACCTGTTGGACTACGTAATTCATCATAAACTTACATGGGCTGTCTTTGTAACTGCTGTGCCCTGTGTGTACATAATGCTGGCCAAAAAGAGGACGTTTAAATTTTCCAATAACCAGGAATCGCATAAAAACACATCTGCAAATTTATCCTTTCTGCCGATTTCCAAAGTCTGGCCGTAATTAATGCTAATTGTTTGCGCAATCCTGAGAGGACGAACTCCATTCTGAAAATGGAAACCGTTTTTTTTTTTTACTGATATCATAAAATCACGTTTCTTGTATTTTGCACATACAAGAACAGCATAAAGGAGCATGCGAGGATACAGCTGTTGAGTTCCAGGTGCCCGGCTGGTTTCGCGATGTCCTCACAGTTTTGCGGTATCACCACTGGAGTGTGTTGTGCTGGTTAGCCACGAGAACAGAATGAATGCAAAGGGGGGGAAACCGTATATGGAGGAAGCCGCTGCAGTTCCACTGCAAACTGAGCGCGCTCAGTGGCCTCACGCTGCTGGCCCAGGCTAACATCAAAGACGAGACAGAGGTGAGGAAAGACTGAGGATGAGGGCGAGGAAGGCCAGCAGACGAGCAGCTTCAAAAAAAGGCCTTTTCCATAAACAGATTTTCTTGCATCTCGAAAACTTCTGAGCTTGTTATATTTTACCGTCATCCAACATCAAATCAGGAATTTGACCGACATATATCTATATATCAAAAAAATACAAAAAAGTAAACATCCTGACTTTTCACACAAAATATTAATAAAATAATTAAAATGCAATTTTTAATTATAATAGTGCTTGAAAAATAAAATTAAAAAAGCTTGCATAAAGCAGGAAGAAAACATAGAACAGGTGCTAGGAGCTCCATGCATACAACAGGTAATGTGGGAACTGAACTGTCTAATACATAGTGCAAACCCCCTCCCAAGGAGCAGAGGGGCCTGACCCCACCCCCCAACCCCACCCACCCAACCCCACATTCCCCCCTTTTCCCCAAAAATAACCTGTAATGAAACCCCGCCCCTTCCCCTCCAACCCCGCCCCTTCCCCTCCCCCATGGACTTTGGTCTCTCCCGTAAACAGCTTGCTGTCAGAATGAAAGGTGGGCGTGGTGATGGGGGTGGGGGGGTGGGGGGGGGTTGCGCCCACCCCTTCTCCTCTTACCCCTAACCCCACGCACACCTAGCATGTTGTCCCACATTGTTAGCGCATCTTGTGGTCGTCAGCATTGCCCATGTTGGACCCAGGGCTGGGATCCTGCTGTCGTCTCGCCTGGATGAGGGCGAGCAAGAGAGAGAAGAGAGAATAAAAATACCATTAAAAATGCTCTTTTCTCCTACAAACAACACCCTCATCCCAGAGAAACTGAGAGAGAGAGGCAGGGGGAGAGCGTAGTGTAATGGGTGTGTCGTTGTCCCCTTGAGCAAGGTACTTAACCTGCATTGATACAATGCAAATGCACTGGATAAGTGTGTCTGCTAAATGGCTGTAATGTAATGAGAGGGAGCGTAGGCAAGGTAGAGGTAAACTTTGTATATCCACATTTGTTTCTGAAATATTCTACAATATCAAAATACAGTACACACAAGAGGCATAAGATCCAGAACATCAAATTAGTAAGAGTGTGTGATTCGTCAGTGCTGGTAACCAAGATGTGTGGCCCTGACTCAAAATGTGACTCAGAGCACACGGTTCACAGTGCAGAAGACTAAGTGTAGTGAGCACCAGTGTCCACCAGGGGGAGGCAGAGCACTTACTCTGACCAGGGGCTAAAAATTGCCATTCTTTTTTTGGCGGGGGCCCGGACAGACAGGCTCGTCAGGAGGAAATCTTAAACATTACCCGCTTTAAAAATAAAGAGATGACCACCTGCCGGTCACAGATATGTGTGTTTATGTCTATGATTTAATCTCTCCTGACGTAGACGTTAGGGATGGAGACAGACAGGCAGGCAGACAGACAGACAGACAGACTTAGGCCCCCAGCAGACAGACGGACAGGCAGGCAGCAGACACGGGGACGTGTGGCAGAGCTGGTATGATATATGCGTATATGCGGTCATTCTGCCCTTTATGACAGCACCCTCCCTCATTTAACTGCACGCAGGGTCAGTGTGTCCCCCTGCTGGGGACGGAACCGCCCAGCCGAATAGAGCCAATTAATCAGTTTAAACTAACAGTGATAAAACAGAAGAAGAATATTCTCTTGTCAAATACCTTTAATACCTGCTCAAGGTGCTCTCTCTCTCTCTCTCACTCTCTCACACACGCATACGCACACACAGCTTCGCATCTGCTGTAATGATGACTATCATTATCGACAGACTATCAAGAGAACCAAGACACAAAATGGCGACACGCATCAGGACTAGGGAGGCGCAGCTGCAGAACCCTTCCCACATATTCTCAGGATCTAACAGAAACTGAGCGTGACAGCGTGGGCACGTTTGTACAGGGCACGTACACCCATAATGTAGTAAGACTCCATGATCATCCCAAGAGGGTCTTGTACAATGGGAGTGCCAGGAGACGCAGACTGACTAATAAAAAGCAGAAACTTATACCGAAGCACTTTGGAGAGAAGCAGCCGCTTGTTTTGTTTTGTTTTGTTTTTTCTGCTTTAAAATGTCTTCTTTGAAGATAATGCCGTGGGTCTGTCTATTGTTTGCTGTTTGGTTATACAAGGTGCGTGTGAAACAGAAAGATGACACACACACACAGAAACTCTCCTGAGGTACGTAGATGCAATAGGGTAACATTAAATCATTTATAAAAGAAGAATCTGCAATTAAATTAAGTTTTTTCAAATTCAGTAGCATTTTTGTGAATTCTCCAGTCTGAACTTGTAATTTAATAAAATAAAGATAAAAACATCAACATCCAGCAGGCGCCAATTCCCACAGACACACACACGTACTTACACACTCACACATACGCATGCACGCACACACGTGTGCACTCGCATGCATGCACTCACTCACACACACTCTCACTCTCTCTCAAACACCCTTCCAGTGAAGTAGACTTATGGTTCTGTGCAGAGCTTTTTGGGCCCATTTTTTGGTGGCTTCAGTTTTAAAAGTTGTAAAATGTGTTGGTTGTTTCAGTTGCGAGTGTTCAGTTATTTTAGGTTGTGCTTGTGCTTGTTTTGGAAGGCCGCCCTGCTTCACTGCATCGCATCTCCGTGTGTGGCCTGGGATAGGCCTTTTAACTTTCTATAAGTTTCTTTTTTCACTCTTTATCCAAAGTGCAATGAGGAGCAGTGTGTTTTGGCACCAGTGGGCACCCTTATACACAGAAGCTGCTTTTTGCTTACTGAGCTCCAGAAGCACAGGCTAGTTTTTATGTTTGTGTGTGCGTGTGTGCGCGCGTGCATGTATATTTGTGTGTATCTGCTTGTGCGTACGCATGTATATTTGTGAGTACGTGCGTGTGTGTGTGTGTGTGTGTGTGTGTGAGAAAAGTATGTCTAAGAGGGACATTATTGATCGCAGGCAGCCAAGCGGATGGCCTTGGTCCCCGCCAGCGGTCAATAACGCTCAGATTGGACTGGACAGACGGAGGAGCCAAATCAGTGAGATCAATACTAATGATATATTAATACTTTCTCTGGCAGCCCATATATCTCTCACTAATCCCATCCGAAGAACGATCCATTGTGCCTTCCTCCATCACGCGGAATGCCATTACTGTCCTGGGCCACTCCCAAACCAGCTTCCCCAGCCGCCCCCCCCCCCCCCCCCCCCCCTCACCACCGCCCCCCGCACTGCGGCTGAACACTCCCTGCAGACCAGCGGACGTGGCGGCCGGCTCTACGGATGGACTACGGACACAAAGGAAGCCGTTCATCGTTTCAATGTGCCGCTTATACGGATCTTAAAATATTTGAATTATGCTTCTGCATGAACTAGAGTAACCCAGTTATTATCTACAGTGGAAACTTCTGACTGCGGTCAGATTGTTCAATAATGAATGTGTGTGAATGCAGGCAAAGAACGAGAATCACAGAATCATAGTTTGAATAACTACAAGGTTAGAGTCTCTCCAACAAATTAGGCAGCACTTTCTTACTGATATTCCATCCATTTCTTAAGGAATCAAAGTGGACTACCCAGACATCACTGGGCTCTCTACCCCTATCTCTGGCTCTCTCTCTCTTTCCCCCATCTCATGCTTAGTGTGGTGGACATTGGCATCACTATGGTTACCTAGGGGGCGGGTGGGCAGAATTAAAGATAAACAACTTTCTCTGCAACTTCTCTTTGGGTCTGATGGGTGCTGGCATGGCTGTGGTTACACTGGACGAGTCCGTTTGAGTTTGACTACAGTTAGATTCAGAGGATGGTGTCTATTTTTGCCTGTGACTGCAGGAAGTAGGACTTCCCTCCCTCCCTCTCTCCCCCCTCCATCTCTCCCCTTCTCCCTTTCTCTCCATCTCTCTCTCCCTCTCTCTCTCTCTATGTCTCTTTCTCTCCCTCCGATCATGTGGTCCCAAGCTGTGGGCCGTAGGGCAGCTTCCGCCCGCCCCCGGGGAGTGGGAGAGCGGAGGCTCGGTTTTGGGGGGCGGGGCTGGCTCGGTGGGCGGAGCTGGGCGGGATGCTCGGTGCGGAAGCCTGGTCTTTATTAGCGACAGCACCGCCGGTGGAGGAGCCCCGTCTGCCTCCCGCTGGTGTCCTAAAGCGGTGGCGCCTGCCAGAAACCCGACTCCACAAAGGGCCACACAGGAAGTCACTTTTCCTGGACGGAGTGTCCGATTGGCCAGATCAGCTGTCAGTCTCAGTCCAGAAAGCCGCTGGACCAATGATATGTAATATCTCTCTGTTGTGCAGAGAACATTGCCCCACCCCCCACTCTCCAAAGCACACACTGATTCTGGATCAGTTTCTATGATTGGGGATTTGCACTGGGAGCAAGTAAACTGATCCTGGATCAGTTGTTGGCGGCAGTTTGGCTGCCTTTACTCTAAAACCTCTATCACTTTTCCACCAACTCAGCATTCCCATCAGCGCCCCCCCACCCCCAATCCCCAGCAGAGCCCGTGCCTGGAACACTCCGCTCTTAATTATATGCTTTACATGTCTTCATAAGAATTAATAATATAACGTTTGTGTGTGTGTGTGTGTGTGTGTGTGTGCATCATTAAACTTGCCTTCAATGACTTGTTGACATCACCTCTCCCCCCATCTTTCAGCCAATTAAGTAGACATCTCCCAAGGGCATGCACGCACTCAAACACACACAGCAGAGAAGCAGCTACTCACAGCCTCAATCTAACAGTTTCACACACACATGTAAATAAGTACCCGCACACACACATACTCACACTTGCATACACGCACATACATGCATATGTGCACACGCATGCTCACACACACACACACAGGGTTTAGTGCATGGTAGAGTAACAGTGAAAAGCAGAGACAGACCCTGGTCCTTGAATGCCATCAGTCCCAGATTTTTGATGCCACAGGGTCCTAAAAAACACAATTTAGTTTCTTTCAGCTGTGGATGCACTTTGGATCTCTGGAAGTTCACTTCAATTCAACTCTTCATGCACTGAACTGAGAACCCTATCAATGAGTCTTAAACACACTCGCATGTGGCAAGCACACATGCACACGCGCGCACGCGCACACACGCACGCGCACACACACAACACCAATCTCAGGAGACCACATGTTACTGATATGCCTGATATGGATTATTGTTTGTATCAGTTTTCACCAAACCTGCTGTCATGCAAACAATTTAAAATCATTAGAAAACCGTTCTGCTTCAGATCTATGGTGGTCCAGATCAAAGCATTAATAATGAAAACCAGATATTTTCCGTGATAGAATATAATCTTAATGCAGACCACAGTACAGCAGAAAATAAATGACAGGCATGCAAGTACACACACACACACACACACACACACACACACACGCACACAAAAACAAGCACACACGCATATACTTATAGAAACAGATAAACGATAAACAGAGCCATAAACACACATCCCTGCAACAGAAGAAAAACAGACAAAAGCACTCATCCATATTATTCTTTAACAAAAGAGACAGACAAAAGCATGTATGCACATACTGAAAAAACACACACACACGCACGTGCACCCACCCCCACACACACACATCGGTAACAGAAACAGACAGACAGACACATAAAAAGGCACACAAACACATTTCCGGTGCAGAACCGCCACAGCCACAGACGCATGCACACACGCACCGGCTTGAACACAGCACCGCACGTTTTAAGCGGAAACGGCAAACACGACCCCCATTTTGACAGACAGTGCCTCGCCCCGCCCACTCCCCTCCCCTAACCACCTGACGAGAAACGACACAAACTGGACACCCGGGCAGGGAACCCGTGACGCTGCGCTCAGACTGACGGTTAACACGGAAACCTGTTCCTTAGCACGCGCCGCACGCGAGCGTGCTTAACACACCCGCTCGCCCGCCCGCCCCCTCCCTGCTTACCTCCAGCTCCTCGCGGTGCGAGCGGTCTCTGTCCTCGAAATCCCGGTTCCTCCTCCGCGCGTCCTCAAAGGCCTGCTGGGCCAGCGCGTCCTCCTGCTGAGCGCGCGCGCGCGGATACACGCGTGTGCACACAAACACGCACGCGGATACAGATACACGCGCGTGCACACAAACATGTGCACAAAGGCAGGCGTGCAAGCACACATGCGCGCGTGCACACAGACGCACGAGCGCATGAATGTGTTTACACATTCACCCACAAGCGTGCACGCACACACAGGCAGACAACAAGACAGGGACAGACAGACAGAAGAAAGGATTCAGATAGACAGAGATGGAGACACAAGGACAGGACGCAGGTAAGTTAAATGTCACAACGAGGCACAAAAATTACAAATAACCACGGTACTCTGCCATGTGCACTGACACACGCCTCCTGCAGGTAGGAGGAACACACAGCACTTACAAAAGACATCTGTCAGAGTAACTGCTTGTCAAAAACCAGGCTAAATATGCACCTTGACAGAAAGTCCCACCTTTCGTACCCGAGACCCAGGACAGCAGAATGACATGGAAGCATTCACAGTACAGTATCACGAAAACATTTTTTTTTGGGATCTTTCAGGAGAAATATGTCATTTTTCTTAATGACAGTGTCAATGAAAAAAAATACTAATATAGTTTTTAAATTTACTGTTTCGGTGAGATTAATAAAAACTTTTTATCCCCACGGTGACCATTTTAATGTTCTGGGTCACAACTACTCTCCAACATTAATGCTAAGAGGACACAAATTTAGTTCTTCAATCTGAGACGAGTCAACACACACTGTCACAAATTCTGATTCAGCTGTCCCCCAGATATTGAAGTAACCAGCTTAGAAAATTATCATGCATAAATTTCACAAATTCTTGCGGGTTGTGGTGCACACCAAGCTTAATTTAATCCTAGCATTCCTTAATTAACTCGCATGGTTAAAAAGGAATGGACTAATTATGATGTCATAATGTATGTTTAAAGACTGTGTGTCATCAACTGCAAAATATTTGCAAATGATTGCAGTGCAGTGCTACAGTCGCTGATTACGCCCCTCCACACACCCACTCAGTTTAAAAAGTTCAACAAAATGATACATACCTGCCATATACCTCCAATTTCACAACAACTCTCTTGTGAGTGTACTCTCCTGTGCTATAAATGCTCTACTCCACTAAACTCTGTCCTATTCTATTCTACGGTATTCTGGTAAAAGCAAGCGTACAGTCAAGTCAAAGCTATTTTTACTTCAAACAGGCTCCACTGGCAGCTACTGTACGTCATGATATATACTTGACCAACTTACATTAGCTCATACTTAGCTAACCGGCCAGCCAATATGTTCTTCTCAGTAAAAAGGATTTTAAAATCAGTCACACTAGGTAGAAACTGTGCTCACTGCTAAAACACAAAACAAAATAATGAAATTAAATTTCACAGTACTTAAATTCTATTTGTGTCAAATAAGTGTTGAGTACCTGCAATCTTGTAATGTTTTTTAAAGCAGGGCAGACAAATCATGCACTGACACCGGCAATGTGTTTTTTTAAGAAAAAAAATAGTAAGAATAAAACACAATCAAAAATGTAACAAACTTGGGAACAAAGTAGTCATCCAGCCTCATATCAGTTCATGATGCCTAGCACTTAGGGACCTCTCTCTCTCACACTCTTACTCTCACTCTCTCTCTCTGTCTCACACACCCCCACACACCCACACACACGGGATACCGTACCTGCGCTCTCTCCTCATCGTACTCCAGGTACCCCATCCCATCCAGCCGCTGCAGGTCAATCCAGCCCTTCCAGAGTACACACACGCCGTTCAGAATCATGGGAGCCTTCAGGTACACCTGCACAGAACACACACAGGGTTCAGACACACCTGCACAGAACACACACAGGGCTCATACACACCTGCACAGAACACACACAGGGTTCATACACACATGCACAGAACACACACAGGGCTCATACACACCTGCACAGAACACACACACAGTTAATATACACCTGCACAGAACACACACAGGGCTCATACACACCCGCACAGAACACACACAGGGTTCATACACACCTGCACAGAACACACACAGGGTTCATACACACCTGCACAGAACACACACAGGGTTCATACACACCTGCACAGAACACACACAGGGCTCATACACACCTGCACAGAACACACACAGGGCTCATACACACCTGCACAGAACACACACAGGGTTCATACACACCTGCGCAGAACACACACAGGGTTCATACACACCTGCACAGAACACACACAGGGTTCATACACACCTGCACAGAACACACACAGGGTTCATACACACTGCACAGAACACACACAGGGTTCATACACACCTGCACAGAACACACACAGGGTTCATACACACCCGCACAGAACACACACAGGGTTCATACACACCTGCACAGAACACACACAGGGTTCATACACACCTGCACAGAACACACACAGGGTTCATACACACCTGCACAGAACACACACAGGGCTCTTACACACCTGCACAGAACACACACAGGGTTCATACACACCTGCACAGAACACACACAGGGTTCATACACACCTGCACAGAACACACACAGGGTTCATACACACCTGCACAGAACACACACAGGGTTCATACACACCTGCACAGAACACACACAGGGTTCATACACACCCGCACAGAACACACGCAGGGTTCATACACACCTGCACAGAACACACACAGGGCTCATACACACCTGCACAGAACACACACAGGGTTCATACACACCCGCACAGAACACACGCAGGGTTCATACACACCTGCACAGAACACACACACACACACACACACATACACACGCATACCCACACAGTTAATATACACCTGCACAGAACACACACACAGGGTTCATACACACCTGCACAGAACACACACATGGGGTTCATACACACCAGCACAGAACACACACAGGGTTCATACACACCTGCACAGAACACACACACACACACACACGCACACACACACACACAGATACACACGCATACCCACACAGTTAATATACACCTGCAGAGAACACAGATATACCAGCACCTGACCTTTAGTATACTGTTACTAAAGGACACTCATTACAACAAAAGGAAATTGATCATGTTCTGACACTGTGCGCTGAGCACAGTGTGTGGTTTCATCACCAGATACCTCCAAGAGGCATGTAGAATGCCTGCAAGCGCTAGGAGAGATACCTTCAAACAGGCATCACTCAAACTCACAAGCTTGTGCACACACGAACACACTATTAAAACTTAACCATTCACCAAATACCCACGGCTGTCTTATCTCACTATATTTACACCCGTTTTACTGTGTAATAAATTCTGAACTGGCAGAAAAATGTCCTAAAAAATGCATTTCCTAAAAAAAAACCCCCAAAAATAATAAATAATGCAAAACAGTTTCCCTTTAAAATCCCAACAAGGTAAGCATTCTCTGTTCCCGAATAACGCAAAAAGTCAGACACCCCCCCCCCCCCCTTCCATTTTAAACAATGCTCTGCCACTCAAACAGCCACAGCCAGGCGCCTCCTGCCCAAAACCGCCATCGCACCCTGGGCCCCCCGCACACCCCAGCCCCCGTCCCCGGGCCCCCCGCACACCCCAGCCCCCGTCCCTGGGCCCCCCTGCCCTCTCTCTCCCCCCGTGCCCTGATTTCCACATTTAGCAGGATATTTACACCCTGTGATGGGGCTGTTTATTTATAATGAGGACAGCGGGGCGGCAAGGCGGGAGATGTGTGAGTGAGTGAGTGAGTGAGTGAGTGAGTGAGTGAGTGTGAGTGTGTGTGAGCGTATGTGAGTGTGTATGAGTGAGTGAGTGATAGAATGTGTTTGAGTGTGCATGGGTGAGTGAGTGAGTTAGTGAGTGGGTGGCTGAATGCGAGCATGAGTGTGTGTGTGTGTGAGTGTGTGTGTATGAGTGAGTGACTGAGTGAATGAGTGAGTGTGTGAGTGAGTCAGTGAGTGTGTGAGTGAGTGAGTGATTGACTGAGTCTGTGGCTGGGAGACGGGGGGCTGCTTGGCCTCAGGGCCACGTGTGGCAGCCATGATTATTTCTGTGACAGTGAGTGGGCTTGGCATGGGACTAGGAGGGTAGGAGGGTGGTGAGACTGTAAACACAGAGAGCTCAGTTTTGGTATCCCTTCCAGGTTGAGAGGTGTTCACAGACACACACACATATGCACGCAGGCACGCACACACGCACACACACACACACACACACGCGGCATGCACCCCCCCCCCTCCTTCCACACACACCACATACACACAAAGCCTTTAGGGAAGTGGTCAGAGCCCATACATAACTCAAAATCAGATTTATATTTGAAAAATGACATGGCCATAAAACTAACCTAATACCGAAAAGCATTTTAAAAAATAAAAACTCCTGAAAACAAAAACGGATTCCTGTGCCACAAAAAATAAAAAATCACAACTAGGTCTGATATTAAGAAATCCACAGAGCTCCTTTTTTTAACATTTAATTTTAACAAGAGAAAGTAAACTCAGTGTTACTTCAAAATTGAATCCTGATGAAGTGTTGGACCACTGTACGTATATACTAAAGAGGTGACCCTTACAATGCAATTCAATGTGAGGCACTTTATGTACACACACATGGTAAAATCATCCTCCACTCCCAAAAATGCACTTTCACACAGTGGGTCCCCCTGCTGGTCGGCAGAAATAGCCGCACTTCCAAAGAAAAACATTTTTCAAATGTAAAAACTCTCAATTGTGCGGCCCAGTCGGAAATACACAGAGTCCACCGCCCCCGTACAGCAGACTGCCGTGGCATCAGGATAAGCGAGCCTTCCAGCATCACTCAAGATGGGCACGGTAGTTCTACCGGCACTTTCCCGACATGCCCCCTCCTCCATAATTCTGCTCGAAAAAAACATTTCTGGGAAAGAAGAGGACCTTGAAGCAAAATGACAACCAATTCTCCAGTCGAGAACCAGCTCTTGTGATTCTGTTCCAATAACTCGGTCATGCTGTGTAACAGCACAATGGACTGTTACCCAATCGCATTCAATGTATTTTTCCTACTAAACAAACGCAAGCCGCAAAATAGTCACACAGATGCCTCCCTGAAGTGAACACATGCTAACAGCACTGGTGTGGGTTCTGCTTCTATACGTTTCATTTCCAGTCTGTAAGCTGGAATGCCCCCCAGCCCAATCCAACCCATAATATGCTTGTGTACATCTACCCCACATATGTTTGCATCTGTGATTGGCTGAGGCAGACCTGACCCGTCTCCAGAATACTATTAGTTGAACTTCGGCAAGCAGATCCTGTAATTTCCCATTGGCTTCCAGCTACTCAGCTTCACTGACTGATCAGGGCTGTTGACATGTGACCAGCCTGGCAAAGGTCCTCCACATCCCCAGCCAGAGAGAGGCAACTTGGGGTCCTTTCTAGATCCCATCCCCTCTCCTCTCCATGGCAAACTGTTTGGCTGTCCTCCACCTTCCATTTCTGTCCACTTTTCCCCACTCCACTCCTCTCCCCCTTCACCCTTCACTCCTCTCTCCCCCTACACCCTCCCCTCTTCTCTCCCCCTAACTCTTCCCCTCTTCTCTTAAAGCCTCCCATCCTACCTCCCTCTACACCCTCCTCTCCACACTCCCCCTTCACCCTACCCCTCCACTCTCCTCTTAACATCCTCCCTTCCTCCTTCCCAAACTGGCAGTCTGCAGCGGCTCCTGTTGCAGGAAGTCCAAAGGCTGTGATCGCTCACGTTTCTTTTTCTTCTTCTAACTACTGCATTCGCTCTGCCAGTTGGAAAAAAATAAAAGAAAAAGAAAAAAAAAGAAACAAAACTAAAGTCTTTCCAGACCTGAAAACAGGCCAAGCATTTTAAACAGGACCCAAATTAAACAGAAGCACACATGCTACCAGCTATCAGAAGCTATCGACCACTGAAAGCGTCATTCAATGGAGTGCAGGAAACTACTCACACATTCACACGCACACGCACATATTCCAAAATTACATGCCTATGCACAAAAGTGCATGAAAATGTACACACAGGCATGCCCATACACATACACTGCACAGGCAATAGTCCTACTGGCACATATGTACCGAATAAGAGTTCCAGGAACTCAAATCAAAATAGCCAGTGGACAACTTTCACTTAAATAAACAGTGCCGAAAGGGGTTTTCCTCTTATTTTTGGATTGTTCATGTACTTTTTTTCCCCTAACCCTTCCCCCCACCCCTATGCACACAGACACACACTCTAACATGTACAATTCCCTGAATAATAATAATAATAACTCAGTACGGATCTCCGGGCCATTAATAACAAATTTAAGAAGTCTTTCTGGGGCCGGTCCACGGAGAACATTTATAACTCCATCAGGCTAAACTCACAGTTTGGACTGGGAGAAGGCCAGCAGGCCCTGACACATGAGAATAGCAGCAGAGCTCAAGCACTGCTCTCTTCCTGGTTATTCTGAGGGGAGGGGTTATATATAAACATGCGTGCGGACACACACACACACACACACACACACACACACACACACACACACACACACACACACACACACACACACACACACACACACACACACACACACACACACACACACACACACACACACACACACACACGCGCACACACACACACACACACACACACACACACACACACACACACACAGCCTCTCTATACTGTGAGCGTTTTAATGGCCGACCTTGACCGAGGCCGGAGCGGGGAGACTGTGGTCAGCTGACCGTGGGAGGCAACGACTCACTGCACCGTAAGCCCTTCCGTCTTTTATTTTTTATTCAAATTTAATTTTTTTGTCAACTCTTTTCATTTTTATCACTGTTTTGTTCCCGATTATTGCCTTTTGCCCATGATGTACATTCTTTTGTCCCTTTATAGAAAATAAATTTGCTACACGCAATACGTTCTTTAAAACAATTGTGAAATAGCTGTGTTATAAATTTAGCATATTCCAGTTCTTCATTCCAGTCACCCTTTGTGCTTTAAAATCTCTGTAAGGCATCCTCAAAAATCCTGCAGGAAAGTTCTGAATAAATTAAGGTTATTAAAGTTATAATTATTTTCACAGGTTGTCAGAAGGGCCCAGGTGCATCTACGCTTAGAGGCTCCATTGTGTATTGTGTGCATTCTTAATCAGGCTGGCGGCAGCGCTGCCAGATGGGTCTTGTAGGCAGTCCCCCACCCCCAAAATGTTCTTTTCACAAAAGTGAAATGTGCTCCTCGACAGCTAAAGGGCAGGGATTGGGTACAGATAATTCAGACTGAAGGAGGACAGTGGGAGGTGTGGTTACGGGCGTGGCTGTGTACTAGCATAATGGTTTGGGAACTGGGCATGTAAGTCAGAGGTTGCAGGTATGAATCCGCAAAGGAAGCGCTTCTGCTATACCCCGCCCCTTTGATCTCCTTTGATCAAATTTCACACACACACACACACACACACACACACACACACACACACACACATACACACTGCCTTCAGAAAGTATCCATGTCCTTGAATTTTTTTGTCGCACTACACTGTAATTTTAAATAGTCCTAAAGCATTACACATAAATTCACCATATTTACAATGAACTGAAATGTTTTTTTTTAAGGCTTGCATTTCTCATTTACAAAAGTATTCACCCTGTAGAGTCATACTTTGTAGGCCTTTATATTAGCAGGAATTTCAGAATTTCTTTAGCATGTCCGTATGAGCTTTGCACATTTATATAATTTTTGCCTATTCCTAAATGTAATCCAACATAGTCTGAGGGTGGACAACCATTTCCAGGTAATACCACAGATTTTCAATGGGATTTAAGTCTGGGTTTCAGCTGGGCCATTCCAGTATACTGACCTCCTTGTCTTTATTCTATTCCTTTGCAGTTTTTGCCATGTGCTTTGGGTCATTGTCTTGCTGTACCATTAATATTCTCTCATAATGAAAAACCCTTCCAGATCAAAACAGGTTCCCTCAAGGACTTGCTGGTATTTGGCTCCACCCACTCTGTCCTTGATGACAACAAGCTTCCCAGTTGCCATGACACTGGAGGAGGGGGGTGTCACATGGCTTCTGGTAAACTTCAGACATGACTTAATGCTGGCCTTTCTCAGAATTGGCATTCGTTAAACCTCTCTTCAAAAGAGGCCAGATCTGTAAAGTGCTGAAGAGATTGTTGATTTTGGTTATTCCAACTCAGTCCATGTTGTAGCTGGACTCCTGGTCATTTCTCTTATAATTGTCCTTCTCATCCCTTTGCTTAGTTTGGTAGGACACCCTGATCTTCGCAGTGTTTGGGTAGCGCCATTTTTTAAATTCAATTTGTTGCTACAGACTTAACAGGGCTCCTAGAAAGGTTCAAAGCTTTGCCAATCATTTTATTTTATAGCCTCCAAGTTTTTTCCTCATAAAACTTTAATATCAAAGTTTCACAGACAGGTACCTGGTTCAAAATCAACAATGGTGGATCTGGTTTGCTTATTTAGTGGGATCTATTTAAATAATGGAATACACCTGGCCTAAAATAGGTTAATACAAAGTGAGAATATTTATCAATTCTGTCATTTTCCGATTTTTACCTTCAATAGAATTCTGAAGACTTCTAAATATTTTATTTTGACATGATAGAGTTGCTTATATCGGAGTATAGAGGAAAGTTCAGTCTAATTACATTTTAATTTTTTAACACAACAAAATGTGAAATAATCAATGAGGGGTGAAAACTTTCTGACGGCACTGTGTGTGTGTTAGCTGTGGAAGTCACTGTAATTATCTAACCTGCTAAACTACTTTACATCACATTCATTTAGCAGCTGCTCTTTTCCAAAGTGACTCACGAAGTAAGAGCATCAACCTGGGCTACAGGGGGCTCACTACACGGGGATGCTGGGAAGGAATGCAGGGCTACAGGTACTACAAGGCCGCACTGGAGGAAAGGAGGGAACAAGGGAAAGAGATAGAGAGAGAGAGAGAGAAAGAGAAGGGAAGAGAGAAACACTCCCACACCCTCCCCTGCGTAAGACCTCCACACCCAGTCTTCACTGTAATCGCTCAATTGCCAGCTCATTTGACTGACACCATTCGCGCAAGTGCGCACGCGCACACACACACACACACACACACACACACACACACACACGCAGTAAAGCCGGCTCAGACAGTGAAGTCTAGACGCTCCCTGGGAGCTTAGAGTTGAGCGCGGCGCAGCTAAGCTAGGTGGAGATGCAGCGTTAATGAGGCGCATTAGCTCACAGACTGAAGGTGGGTGGAGGGGGTGGGAACTGACAGCGGCGGCTTTACCGCACATCCACTGGGGGGCGCTCCCCGCGCGGCCCACACCAAAACAGCAACTGCAGTATTTATCACGACTCCCCTCAACACAGACCCCAACCCTAAAAAGCTACTCAGTAAAATGTTCAGTGTTAAGTCAACTCTTACACAGAACACATAGTCCCAACTGGACTCATACTGTATGTACTCTGTCAACACTGAACATTTTACTGGGTGTATACTGTGCCAAGCACCAGGGGTCAATTCCATTCCAGTCAATTCAGGATATTAACTGAACTTTAATGAATTAAAAAAATGCCTATAATGCAAAACCATTCCACTCTAATCAAGCACAAGCACAACTTCCTGTCCACAAACAGCCACCTCCACTTCCTGCTGGGGGAGGGGCACAAGCTTTTGAACTGGCGACAGAGATAGCGACTTTTCCATCTTTGACATCAACATACTAAGCTCTACAGCTGTTTCACTAGATAAAAACTTGCCCCTCTAAGACACACACACAAACACAAACATATATATACACATACACACACAAGCGCGCGCAGAGGGCTACTTCCGTCCAGCTACAGAGACCGGGGGCCACACACAGTGAAACCTGCTGCTCTTGGAAGTGAAGTGACAACCCCTTCCACACTAAAACAGTTTAGTGGATTTCATCATCAAATACCACTTTGAACTGCAATGTGGATGCAATCAATTCTCACTATTAGAAACACCCAAAACAGATGAGGAGAGAGAGAGAGAGAGAGAGACAAAGGGACAAAGAGGTAGAGAGGGAGAGAGTGGGAGGGCGGAAGCAAAAGAAAGCTAGAGAGAAAGAGAGAGGCTCACCAGACTGGCTGAAAGTGTGGTGCGTGAGGGACTGCATGTGTTTGTGCATCTGGATGTTTATTTAATGCTGCTGTATATGAAAGAGAGATATGAAAGAATGAAAAGTATGCGATACTATAGAAGAAACACACACACACACACACACACACACACACACACAAAGGGAATGTGAGCTTCACAGACAGGGCAAGCAAAAGCTTGCTAGAAAAAAAAAACTTACAAAAATAAATAGTTAGAAAAATATTTAAACCCAACATTCTGGAGAATTTGTTTTTCCGTCAAATGCACAGTTCGTCCCACATCCTCCTTTTTTTTTTGAACGATATTTTGAGCTGCCATCAAACAGGAGCTTCATTTATGAGCGGACCCCACCCTTCCTTTCCCATGCTGCACTGGGAGAGCCTTCTTTTTGCGTGCCCACGGCACAAATTACCCACAATCCCTGAGGGTGGGACCCCAGAGCTCCAGGCATTAAAGCCTTCTGCTCTGAGTTCCCGGGCCCTGTTGGAATGACTTCCACATCTGCAGAGGCTTTTTAAAGTACTACACGGAAAAGGGGGGGGGGGGGGGAGGACGTGGACGCGAGCACAGAAACAGTTTAACCGCAAACTTCCTCCCGCGAAATAAATGTCAAACCCCACATCCCCCACCCCTCCGACGGGGACGTGCGCACACACACAGCCGCGCACACACGCTCGCGTGCATACACGCACGCACGCAAATCACTCGCTCAAGAAAAATATACTCCAAAGAAAAAACACACAAGGACAGAAAGGTTTCGAGAAGCGAACTTTCTCTGGGACGGAGCTCAAGCTGCTTTTACAAGCGTAAACTGTTTGGGGCTGCAGCAGAGCGTGTAATCCTCCGCTGCTTCTCCTCTTCCTCTCTCCCTCTCTACCTCCCTCTGTCTCCCGCTCTCTTCCTCTATCTGTCCCCCGGCCTCTCCCACCCTCTCCGTCTCGCGCCGGGGTCGGTCGGTCGCTTGGGAGAGCGTGCGCGAGCCGCGAAGCGAGCGTCCCACGGCTGGAGAAGGCGGCGGTGGCCAGAGCCTGCGGAGCGGACGGGAGCAGAGGGCCCAGGGTGCAAATTAAGCAGCGGTGGCCGGAGCCTGCGGAGCGGACGGGAGCAGAGGGCCCAGGGTGCAAATTAAGGCGGTGCCACAGGCCGGGGTGGTCAGCCGGCCGCGCGGTCGCTCGGGAAGCGGGAGAAAACCGCCACAACCGTGCTCCGTGCCCCCCACGGCCAAACGCAGCGGCCAAGCAGACCTCAACGCCAACCAGCGCTGAGAGAGAGAGAGAGAGAGAGAGAGAGAGAGAGAGCGAGATAGAGCAAGAACGAGAGAGAGATAGAGCAAGAATGAGAGAGAGAGAGATAGAGCGAGAACGAGAGATAGAGCGAGAGAGCGAGAATAAAGAGAGAGATAGAGCGAGAGAGAGAGATAGAGCAAGAACGAGAGAGAGATAGAGCAAGAATGAGAGAGAGAGAGATAGAGCGAGAATAGAGAGAGAGAGATAGAGCAAGAACGAGAGAGAGAGAAATAGAGCAAGAGAGAGAGATAGAGCAAGAGCGAGAGAGAGAGAGAGGAGAGTGGGAGGGAGATAGGTGAGACAGGGAGAAAGAGAAAGATAGACAGAAAAAGACTGTAAGGAATGAAGACGGTGCTTTTGGTCTAGTTTGGTTTGCTTCCACAGTGGTTTCTCACTACAGGGTGTCGAGACCAACACACACACACACACACACACCCACGCACATACACGCATGTACACGCACGTACACGCACGTACACGCACACACATGCAGACTCACACACACGCATACACACACACACATACTTGCAGCCCCACAAACTGCAAACAACAATAGACATCTGTAGCTCAGATTAGCCTGGTCTTGCTTTTTTAGGTCTTCATATTTAGCTTGTCTGTAGCTGGATGCCCTTGGGCTGTATCCCCACGCATACCAAGCACGCACAAAGACAATGTCGCCGCAGGCCTCGTCAAAGAGCATCAGCATCACCGACGGCTCAGTCAGCTAAACGCATCACTGCGGCTAAATGAATTAGCAGGCTAGCTAGTTAGCTGCCAGACTTTCCTGTCAAGCCACTTCATACACAGGAGCTGGACAACAGCTACAATTTCGACATCAATTCAGATACACTTATCTTTCACACGCAGTGCAGATTAGCTGGCTGTGGGAGAAGTGTATAGCAAATGTAGCAAATGTTAGCACAGAAGCCATGTCATTTTAAAGGCCTTGCACAGAGCGTGCTCACTTCCCACAGTAGGGCTGGAAACAAAACTGAATGAAAAAGTTCATATTTCAGGCAGATTACCACCATAGTTCTCACACAGCTAGACAAAAAAAAAAAGAAAAAAAAAAGAAAAAAAAAAGTTGTGTGACTAACCTTGGCTACACAAAAAAAGCGAGAGCAGTCACTAAATGCGGAAGTACACAATCCATTTGTGTCAAAATAAATATTTTCTCTTATGTCAATAAACCAAACCGAAACTGAATTGAAATGAACTGAGAGAGGGAGAGAGAAATAAGGGGGGAGAGACAGCAAGAAAGAGAGGGGAGAGGCTGAGGAGAGAGAGGGCAGGAGAGAAAGAGAGAGAGAGAGAGAGAGAGAGAGCGATAGAGAAAGGGCAGGAGGGAGAGAGTGAGAGAGACCTCTCTCCAGCCAGTGACCAGCGCCTCACGAGCAGGCGCCTCCACTCGCACAGTAAAACGAAACATTTTAAGAGCCTGTGAACCCCGCGGGAGCAGAGCAGGAGCTGGGGCAGTCTCACGTCGAACCCCCCCCCCCCCCCCCCGACCCCCCCTCCCCCGAGGGCGGTGTCTGGGCCATGCGAGCCAGGGCAGGGCTGGGTGCATACACACAGAGGGGCATTGTCCCACCCCCTCCGCAGCCCCAACCTCGTGAGCAGGGCTCTGAGGGAGTTTCTGTCAGCCGGATCATCCTCCTTCCAGTGTGTGTGTGTGTGTGTGTGTGTGTGTGTGTGTGAGCACTTCATAAGTCCGCTCAGATTCATCTGTAAAGGAAACAATGGGCACCTGTGTGTCTGTATTTAAATTTGTGAGTGGGTATGTGTTTATATGAATGTGAGAGAATGTGCCTGAGTGTGTACGTGTGTGTGTGACAGAGAGGGAGAAAGTGTGTGTGTGTGTGTGTGTGTGTGTGTGTGTGTGTGTGTGTGTGTGTGTGTGTGTGTGTGTGTGTGTGTGTGTGTGTGTGTGTGTGTGTGTGTGTGTGTGTGTGTGTGTGTGTGTGTGTGTGTGTGTGTGTGTGTGTGTGTGTGTGTGTGAGTGAGTGAGTGAGTGAGTGAGTGAGTGAGTGAGTGAGTGAGTGAGTGAGTGTGTGTGTGTGTGTGTGTGTGTGTGTGTGTGTGTGTGTGTGTGTGTGTGTGTGTGTGTGTGTGTGTGTGTGTGTGTGCGCGCGTGCTTAACACAAAGCCCCAAACCCAAGAATAATCATCTAGCAGCAGTTGCTGAGCTCAGATCCAGAACCTATGGTTATGCAGCGGCTCCACGGTGTGTTTATGAGCGTTACTCACACAGGGGACATGTGCAACTGTGACTCAGAGCCCAGACAAGGGCCCCATTAGGGCTCTAAAGGACTGCTGCCTCATCACAGGCTCCCCCTCATGCCTTCAAACAACCCTCACCCCCTCAAACCCCGAAACAACAAGGAACCATAAAAAGCCCCCCATGCCATGTCATGCGGGGATGAATCAAACCTACGGAGTCATCCTACGACAATGCCCCAACCGCCCCCCCCCCCCCCGAGCCACCGTCCCGGCAGACAGCTCACCGCTTACCCCTCGCCCTCCAAACCACAGCGCCCCCTTTCCGCCTGGCCCAGTCCCCCGTCAGCTCCCAGCGTCCCAGGAGGCTCTGCTGTAATGCGGCTGAGCGGGACCCGTCCTGGCCTGACTCACCCCTTCCGGGACCCGGTGAAGAATCACACAGGCACTTCTGTTCCCCCCCCTAAGGCCTGCCGGTGCCAGCTGCCAACCATTCCACCCCCCCCCCCCCCACACCACCACCACCCACACCCCAAAACTCTGCCCACACACCCACCTCTGGGCCCCTCTCCATGCCACTCAACCCCCCGCCGCCACCCGCGCCCGCTCGACCCCAGCACGATACCGCCACCAGCAGAGCAGGTCGGGCGGTGGGGTGGGGTGGGGTGGGGGGGGGGGGTGCAAAAGCGAGCGTGCGTTCCGTTGCTTTTCATAACCGTGGCTTTGGATTCGCGACCGCTCGCACAACGCCCCCCTCCCCCCTCCCCCCTCCCCCCTCCTCCCTCCCCCCTCCCCACTGCGACACCACCGTACTCTAGTCATTTAGGGCCGGTCAGCGAGCTCCACCGCAGGGCAAGGCGCTAAAGAACACGGGGCCTGAGCGCGTCGGACGCCCGCTGCTCTGGGATCGGTAGCGACTGCCCGACTGACCTGAGTTTCACACCGGGCGGGCCCAGCCTCGCCCGGGGGGGGCGGGGGGCGGAGGGGGGGCGCAGGGGGGTTCTGTAAGGGCGGGGGCGTTGCGGTAATGCTGTGTCCATGCTCATTGTCTTGGCCGCAGCTGCTTTTCCTCTGAGACCCCCTACCCCCACCCCCAGCCCGTCTCACTTACTCTGCTGCTGCTGATAGGGCAGCAGGCAGGAAGTCCGGAGAGTGAGACCTGACTCAGCAAGACTCCCTCAGCAGGAGCAGCGCGATCACACTTCACCTCGGCTCTCACAATTCCCTCTATCCTGCTCTTATCCTTATCCTCTTCCCTTCCTTTCCACCGAGTCCCCCCCTCCCTCTCTCTCTTTCACACACACACACACACACACACACACACACACACACACACACACACAGCTCAGAGGCCTGTGTGACTTGTGTTAGCAGGGTACAGGTGCCCCCAGGTGCAGCTGCAGGTGGCAGGTAGTCTAGGCAAAGCTGGCTGGGATAGATAAAGCATGCACTGCGTCGTTTAATCAAGGGGGGGCGGGAGCCAGGAGCTTAACGTTCGCTCCATTGTCTGTGTCTCGCGAGTGCACACACACACACACACACACACAGGAAAGCCCCTCCATCTACAGCACCTGTTGCAGAGACAATGAGATCGGTGTTTAACCCATCATGTCACCTACACTCCCCCCCCCCCCCCCACTAGGCCCCCCCCCCACACCACCCTGTCAGAAATCCTGTAATTACCCACCTACTGCACGGCTTTTACACCCTGCTCCCCTCATCAGAGCCAATGGAACAAAAAAACCTACACAGCAAACAAATATGTAAACCCCAGCTCTCGCAGACGAAACCCTACGCAGCAAACTACTGTGTAAACACCTCTTTCACAGACGAAACCCTACACAGCAAACTACTGTGTAAACCCCTCTTTCACAGATGAAACCCTACACAGTAAACTAATGTGTAAACCCCAACTCTCACAGATGAAAGCCTACACAGCAAACAAATGTGTAAACCCCAACTCTCACAGACAAAAACAACACAACAAATGTGTAAACCCCAACTCTTACATACAAAGCATATACAGCAAACCCATGCATAAACTCCTATTCTTACACATTGAAGACTACATGGCAAACAAACGTGGAAACCCCAACCCTTACAGATCCCAACAAATCAGACAAATGCGCAAACCCCAGCTCTCACAGACAAAACCCCATAACAAACAAATATGTAAACCTGTGAACCCTTACAAACAATACTCCAGAAAGCAGAAAGATGTAACCTGGCTCATATAGGCCTACATAAAACCCGGTTCTTGCATACAAAAGCATACACAACAAACAAATGGACAAACTCCAGTACTCAGATGAAACCATTCCCAGCAAGCAACCTTAAAACCAAAACTCTAACAGACAAAACCCCACACAGCTAACAAATGCATAAACTCCAACGCTTACAAACAAAACTCTACACTGCAAACCCCAGCTCCCGCAGACAAATCCCTATACAACAAAGAAATTATATATATATATATATATATGAATAAGGATAAAATACTGCCATAAAACACTGACTGCAGAAACCGCATCAAACAATTATCCTCAAGAGTAACAGACCTGGATCATACGACCGAAAAAAAAAAGATTAGTTAGATATCATCGCAAATCAATCCGACCTCGACTGCACAAACACGACCCTCGGGAAGACCAGGAGAACACGGCGTTTCAAAGGAGCACCGGACCCCTGGAGATCAGCGAGAGCGACCGGAGATAAAAGACGACATTAAACGCTCAAGAGCTCGCAAAATTTGCAAAAATACATTTTTATGGGACCCGGGCTCGGAGAGGCACGGCCGGGCGGTTGGCGTGGCACCGCTTTTTCGGCAGAGCGGGGGCCAAGTGAAACATACTGCAGATACCAGAGCCGGCTCCACAGGGCAGGCAAAAATATCATTTTCCGTCCTCCATGTTAATTACATAGCAGGGGGCTGGGGAGGGGGAAGGGGGAGGGGGAAGGGGGGTGCTCGAATGCAGCCAGGTGATTTTTTTCCCCCCCTCCCCTCCCCTCCCCTCCCCTCCCCTCCCTCTCCTTTAACGTTTTGCCGATGCTAAGAATAGACGAAGCGGCTTTACATTTCGCGGTCTCGGCTTCCCGCCGGACGCGCCGGGAGCCGTTAGCGCCGAGCGGGCGCGGCGTCCCTCCTCTCGTTCTCACGTCGGAGGTGCGAAGGTGGCCTTTCAACCACGTCCGGCCGCGGCCAGGCAGCAGCAGCCGGACACAAACGAGGGCTAGCGCAAACGCTGTCAAACCGATTCAGAAACACACCGGTATTTGGAAACATTTTGGTTAATATAAATTACAACTTGAAAATATATTCTGAACGTGAAATATTAAATAGACTGTCGTGAGCTTTTTCTTCCTGTCCTCTGAACCCCCGCTTAGACCTGTCGCTATGGACTGGCCTGAGCAGGCTGTGTGCCCCCCCCCCCCCCATAAATATATCTGATCATTTTCATATAAAACCGCGATCACTAACCCACCCCGATCCCAGGGGTCTGCGGTCGGTATGTGACCTCCGTGTCATTGTAGCACAAATACAATATTGGACTATCAAAATATACAAATAACTTAATCATGCCCACCCCTGACAGGTCATCTGCCCCCTAAGACTGTGGCCAGGCAAAGGGTCTACCTCTATGTGTAAGCAGGTGATGGAAGGCTTAGTGCAGTCTGGCTGGCATTGTAGCTAAATGTATTTTTAGCCACCGGCCCTTGCAGAAATTCAGGATGAAACCATAAATCAGGGCAAGCTTTTCCTTCAACAATGGGAACTGTCAACGTTAGGCACACAAAGCTAAATATCTGCTGAGGACACGGAATACCTGTGGTTAGAGACGCCCCTGCACACCACCCTAAACGCTAACAGAAACAAAGAACAAAATAAGACAAAGAATAAAAAACCTGCATTATCCTGCCAGTGTGCGCTCAGCGCTAGCCCAAGGCAAACTTCAAAGGCACTCATGGTGCTTATCAGGTGAACCAGGCAAGACAATCTGAATAGATAATCTGCTGTAGTCCTCACCACAGGGATGTTCATTCACGGCGCTCGAAAACCACCAGAACTTCACCAAACCAGCACAGGGCCAAATACGTACAGGTGATGCCGACATCGCAGCGGCCATGTTGGCGCCTCCCAAAAAGGCACAGACAGAATTTCTTTCTCTTTCACGGCAAAAGCAGGAACGCTTGGAAACGATGCGGCGGTCGGGCTGTCGCACACGAAGAATCTCCACCGGAGGAGCCGCGAAGCAGCCTTCTCGCGAGCGCGGAACAGCGCGCGCATACGTCCGTCTGTTTGCACAGATGGCGGTAAACACCGCGCAGGAGAATGCAGCTTGGCCGACGCGGCGACCGCGCTCGTATCAGAATGCGACCGAGGGCAGGAGGGAGGTGCCTCTGGAGGAGCGCCCGGAGATTTAATATCGAAGGTCAGCAACGGTCGCGGTCAGCGCAGACCGAGACCTCGCAATTGAACTCCATTCATAAACACAGCTTGACCATTGGCTGGGAGACCGCGAGCCAAAACCTTGAGCACAGTTCTTATATTTTGCTCTGTAAGCCATAAATTAAAAAGCAGGTCCATATTTTCTGTTATACTGGGACACCGCATGTAAATATTATACTCCTAAAGACATAAAATCATTAATATAGCAGAAAATAAATATTATTCATATTAATTAAAACAGTAATAGTTGTTATATCAACAGGAGTATTGGTAATTGAAAAGTTAGTAGCAGGTCAAATTTTTAAATTGAACCTATCTATCTATCTATCTATCTATCGATTTACAGTGTATCCATCTATCTATCTCGCTACAAGGTGTCCCAGGGCACTGGCTGGTTGAAATCAATTAGTCAAGTACAAAAACGGCCACAGTCCAATAAATTACATAATTACTTTCCAGACCAACAATACTGTTTATTCCCCGTTCAGGTGTTGAAAACTAATCCAAAAGAACATCAGGCCATTAAAAAATGTTTGGAGCTTAATGTATTGTCTGGGACATAAATGACAAGCCTCGTTTACCACTTACGCCCCAGACAAACACCACCCCAACTCCCAGCTCAGGTGGCCTAGCTGTCCCCTCAAGAAGACTGAACAGTTCCTGGAAACGGTGGCTAGGAATGTGGTTCAGCACATACATGTTATATTTCTCACCCGTTTCCTGACATTTCTGGAGAATAAAAAAAACAGTTTTCCTAACCCACACGAAACAAAAACTGCAATGGAAATTCAGGAAAGAGACTTTCGGACTCACAAAAAACCACACAATAGAGCCCCATGCACAATAAGGCCTGTGCATCTATATCCCGTTCACGTTTGCCCAAGAATATGCACCACTTTACCACTACCTGTGTATTAGCCTATAAAGTTCTGCATTTATTCGAGTAATTAGTATGCCGTGGCAAAACTGTAGCCTACCGCCAGGGATTAAAACAAACAATCCCCTGGCGATGAGCCCATACAGTAGACCCTATAAGTCAATCTCTGTGATGTTATTTACCTATAACTCCCCATGTCAGTATGGATTTTTGAAGATGGATCTCTTTGGCCTTCTGTATGTAGATCTATCAATTAGTCCCGAGAAGGATCCTTTTTTGAGCCATGCGAAGATCTGAACGCGGCATTGATTTCTGACCCGTCTCTGCACTCGTGCAGAACTGCTGTCGGCTTCATCGATCTTTCCTAGTGAGCATGTCTGCTATTTTAATAAATTCTGGTGCATTATCAAATTCGCATTTTTTTTCTGTGGCTTCACGTCAGGAGAAAAAACGGGTGAAAATCTGTCGACTATCAGGAGAGAGCCACGGAGCACAAAATAATCATCTGCAGCGTCAACAAAACGGGCACGAAAGAGTAAGATCGGCAGTAATATAAATAAATAAATCAATAAATAACATCACAAGATCTCAGATGACAAAGCCACGTATTCCCTTACTTCCACTTCTCTATTCTCAAACTTCAATTGAGAGCATTGCGCTCAGGAAAAAAAATTCTCTCACAGATCTGAGGATTGGAAGTCGCGTCGCACCGGTTCTCCATCCCAGACGGCTGGAGCAGCGCGAGCTCTAATTGCCTGCCGCTTAAAAGACGCTCACTTGTTTGTCAGTAGCGATTACCGCGCATTAACACCCCCGGCTTTTATTCGCTTCGCTCCGTTAATAAGTCATGAACCTCATCACATTTTAGAGTGTAAAAAACACTTTCCGGTGCAGAAAAGTCCGTGCTTAATCCTGCTATATGGCAAGATTTTCAACACACAGTAAAGTTGACGTGGCTGACTCAGGAAATGTGATAATTGGAGACATTTCAGCGATGTCAACGGTAAGCATCGGTCTCGATCCCCCAGACGCTCCATCACTAAAGGGAAGTTCGTTACATTTTTTGAGACTGGTTTCCAGCAATCTGAGCAGCGATGTCTAGCAAGCAGCTTTATGCTGCTGCTCAGAGATTTATTTGGCTTCTGCAGCCAGCTCTGGCTGGAGTACCGCCCACTAGACCTTGATTTGTCAAAGAAGCCATTAGTTTATCAGAAAAGCACATTCCCAGAATTTCGGGGAAAGATATCAGACTGTCACCCTCGCCAGGTTTACAGTAGCCTACTGTATGGTCGTGAGTCTAAGCTACTGTGGCAATGAATGGGTCCACAGTGGCAGAGACACTGGACTGAGGTAACTTCTATTTAAGCCTGAAACTGTCCCATTCAACAGAGAGAGAGAGAGAGGGGTGGTGGGAGGGATAGTGAGAGGGAGAGAAAGCTGGTGAAAGGAAAAGAGGCAGGGGTGTATGGTGGGAAAATGATTGAGTGGTAATGTGGTAAAAGTGGTAACATTGACAGGCAGGGAATGGAAGCATTTTGTTCCAAGCGTGTATACGACCTGTGCCATGTGTGTTTACATGCCTTTGTGTGTGTGTGTGTGTGTGTGTGTGTGCGTGTGCGTGTGTGTGTGTCCATATGCATGAGCATCTGGGTGTAGATTTGTCTGTCTGCCAGCACATATCTACTCCAACGCAGCATACAAACAAGGATGATTTCCAGCATTCTGTGAAAAACCTCAACGGGGCTGGATTTCGCAGTACAGAAATCATCCTTTTTAATTACAGGGCCAGCAAGATGACAGAGTATACCAAGGGCACGTTTTTTCCATAAAACAATTTACAACAATCAGAAGAACAGAATGGGGGGATGGGTAGCTGGGTGGGCGGGGAGACGTCTCGTGTACAACGGATATGACCCAGCAGCAGGAATCAATTAGAGGGCTCGCTTTGATGATGTCATTGACAAGTGATCCGCTGTGTTTGAGGGGCTTCCGTTCAGCGCGCGTGAAAAACAAGGGCCCCACTGAGGAGCAAACCAGGCGACCACATTTCTCCTTCAAACACTTCCCCTTCATCATCCCCTTCTTTAACTCGGTCATGAACGCATTCACCCTAACACATGCTCTCCCGCGTGTTTCAGAGCTCCCCACCATGGTGCGGCGTGTCTGTGACTCCCCTTCACGGGGGGATTTCGGCGGGCTAAGGCAACCCCGTAATGCCGCTCTGATAGAAGCGTCAGGCGATGGCTGCCGCCCTTCCCTGCGACGGCTCCAAGAGCGGGAGAACTTCATCTGATCCTAATTTTGCTTCCTTAAATAGCTCCCCAATGACAAGAGCCCAAATTAAAGCCTTCCCCTCCCTACCCTTTCTGCGCATATTTCATCCCTTCTTTCAGGGGTTAACTGTCAAAACTGGCGCCGTCCTGTCGGGGGGAAAAAAAAATACAAATAAAAAAAACACAACAGTCATGAATATGCAGATTTGAGCCTCTTCTAAGCGGCATGCTCGGGGTCCAGGCGCATAAACACGCACACGTAGACCCGCTCTGGTCCCAGGAACAAGCTTTAACACACAAACTATCAGCTCCAATTCCTGTGGTGAGGACTCAGACGGCAGTCATTTTCAAAATTGAGCCGGTTACTCAGAGAAAACTCTTCAACGTCTGCCTCCGAGCTAAAATTCTTACCAAGAGAGACAGAAGGAGATTTATAGCGTCTACGCCAAAAAAAAAGTGAGTTCAAGGAGAGGGGCAAAAACATATGGGGAAACAAAAGAGTACAACACAAGTCACTCGATCACAACATTTCGAATTTTGAATAGGAAAAATAACAAATGAATCGTCAGAAGAGGTCCAGTTTTACGCTGTCAAACCATTTTTCTTTCGATATCCGTAGCACACGGAGAGCTCACCCTGCAACAGAAATTTTCAGGAAAGAGCCAGTCGATATCAAGAGCACAAAAAAACCCCGTAAAAATCCTACATCAAGCCGTTTGAATCGCGATGCTTTCCAATCTGAAGAGACACAGAACTTCGGCTTCTTGGTCTGAGCGTCTCGAGTGGGTTTTTTTTTTTGTGTTTTTTTTGCACAGAGGAAACCACACACGGGCCGCTCAGAGAAGAGAGCCTCAGAGACTCTGAGAACAGGCCCGATGGCGCGGTCCCCTAAGCCTGCAGAGAGGGGTGGGGAGGCCGCCCGCCAAACAGAAGATTCTTAAAGCTTCCGTGAGCCGAGGGGCTCGGATTTCAAGCAGATTGGGTTAACCGGACCAGACGTACACAACACAGATTAAAGCTTCCTCTTTTTTAAACAAAAAAGGGGAACGTAAACATGGCTACAACCCCTCCTTCCCTGAGGATTCTGGTTGGAGCCGGGACTTGGATGCCCCCCTTGCCCCTTTTCTGCCCCCACAAATCATCACCAAGTGAGCAGAGATCCGGAGAGTGGAGACAGAGGACGGTAGATCACCACTCTGTTCCTGGACTCATAAAAGGTCTCACGGAAACTAAAACTAGGCCAAACGAATAGTGGTTGCACGAGGGCCGTTCTGTTCTTCTGTTGTAGGTCATGCCTAGTCACTCTCACTAGTCACACACTCACTCAGTCACTCTCTCCACATGAGGTTTACCCATAAATATCTAGGCACACGCCTACAAAACCCCCCCCCCTCCCCCCCACCCCAGCCCCCTTGCCACAACTATGCCACGCAGCCTTCCCTAACTACCAGCATTACCACTGAATGCCCTCAGGGCACAATTGGTAACTTCATCTTCAGACCAGAGTGGGCAAGACACCTGGAGGCAGGGCTATTGTGAAATTGGGACAGGGGATGGACCAGGACCAGAACCAGGCCCAAGCCCAGGGCAGCATCCCAGAGGCAGGATCCGGAGAGCGGCAGCAGGAGCCTGGCAGCTGGGAGGCGCTGGTGGGACAGGGTTAACCTCTCCTCCTCTCCTGGCCTTGCTGCCACCACTAAAATTAAGCTCCCCCACAGCTGGTTCCCATTAGCCTGCAGTGACATTGGGAGCCTGTACTTAAGTTCTACTGTTATACTGCGGGGCGCCCCGTTCAGATACTCCCGCACCCCCACCCTGCCCGCTGCCAAGATTTAAACTGGCTCTCTTCCACTGGCATGGCTGTGTTTTCAGACCGGTTGGGGGGGAGGAGAATGTTTCGGCTAATTCAGCCCCCAAAGAGAATAAACGAGAGCGAGAAAGAGAGAGAGAGTACAAGGGAGTGAGAGACAGGGAGTGACTGAGAGACAGGAAGAGTGAGTGAGAGGGAAGAGGGGGAGAGAATAGTGAGAGGGACTTGGAGAAGCAAAGGGAGAGAGAGGCATTCAAAGGGGAGGGGTGGGCAGATGGACAAACTGACAGAGAAAGAAATAAAAACACCACAACATACTGACTCCGCCTTCTCAAAGCTCTGACTCAGGGCACTGTCACTCTGTCCTTCACTGCTGCGCTGAGCTACAGCGCGACCTCTGACCCTACTGTTACCTTATTTTCAACACAGTGGTCAGGGTCACAAGCCACTAAAACTCCACGCGGAGAATGTGTGGCCTCCCCTGGTCTTGTAGAGTGCAGGCCACACCCAAACTATGTGGTCATTTGGGTTACACACCAGGAGGGGGTGTGTGTGGGGTGTGGAGTGGGGGTGGTGGTGGTGGAAGCGCAGACAGCACCTGTGACGAACAGTCACTTTACTGGAATGCCAAATGTAAGGAAGGAAGCTTGCATCTGAACTCCCCAACAGCAATACCTTGGCTCAAATCCCCTTCATGGCAGGCAGGCTCGGCACACACACCCTTCCAGTTCAAATACGTACTTTATTAAAAAGTTGTACACCTGACCTGTTCCAGCCCCATACTTGGCTTTAACGTCTATGAGCAGTGAAATTAAAGCACTGGCACTGTGACATAAACGAACACAAACTGGGCCCCAGAGGGTGAGAAACCTGAAGCATTTTCCAGAATGTTGAGACTTCACTGATTTCGCAGAGTGTCTCTCAAAGCTTGTTCTGCCCATATGTTTTATGACACAATTGACTTTTATCACTTAATTAACTTTTATGACAAAATAATAGACCCAGTAAATACACCCTTACTGCCCCTCCTCTACTCCAACTGCCCCCCCCCCGCTCCCCCCGGAAAGATTTACATAATTAAGTCCTAGACCTCCAACCTTCAACCAGTATGTGTGTTTTTACCCATCATGCACCTCTTCTCCAGGAGCCAAGCACTGAGCTGACAACCCCGTAACTCCGCCCACGGTTCTGTCGTGCGGTGGAGCACACACTCGTAATGGCTGTGGTGTGCAAAGCCCGAATTTTGTCAGTTTGTGCCCAGAGTCGGCTTCTCAAAACCACATTTCTCCTGACTTTTAGAGAAAGCGGAACTTTCTTAAACCTTGTGTCACGCGGTGACGGAATTAACCAAATCCTCTATGTGGAAAAATGAAGAACGTAACTATAAACTGAGTGAACGACAGCATCAGTGCGGAGCAGAGGAACACCGGCTGACGTTGTGCGTAGAAGGTCCCTGCTGGCACCAACTGTGACATCCCAGGTCTACAGTGAGTTCAACGGGACACAGAGCGAGGGCCAATCGCAAACGCACAGGCCGGCTGCAACTCTCTCCCACACCTCAGAGCTGCGAGACCAGACAAGACGGCGGTTTCCTGTCCAACACCAACAACCGTTTACGAGAGAGGGAAAGAAATATCACTCAGCGAATTAAACTCAAGATCCGGTTAATTGCCGACCCCGTTTCTGCAAACAGGTGAGGGCGGGCCTTCGTTTCGGGCCGCGAACGACGTCGCGCCGGCGGTTCATTTTTAAATAAGCTGTGCCGCAGACAGCTCATTAAAGTTGCATTGGAGCGGGAGATGACGGGGGGCAGGATTACCGCGGGGACCGCCGGCCCGGAGGACGCGTCACTCGCGTGCAGTCTCCGGGGCCACTCCCTGGACGTCTTCCTCCGGCGCTTTCTGAATAATTAAGGGGCCAAAGATTAGCTCAGCCCGTCAGCAGGGAGTGCCGAGCGGCACGTCGATTTCTCCCAACTGCCACCCATTTCTAACAAGTGCGCGCCCCCCCCCCCCCTCCACCCCCACGCGCGACCCCACCGAGACACAGAAACGCGCCGGGGCGCAAACGAAACGGCACAGGAAAGAACCGGCCCGTTACCGTACGAGATGGAACCGTCTCTCCAGTCAAGCACATTCTCCCCAATACACTGAAGCACCAGAATATCACGATCAGATGTTTTTTTTTTTTTTGGAGGGAGGTGGGGGGGGGGGGGGGTGTCCATGGTTATGTCTGTGGGTGATTATGAATTTTGAACCCAGAAGGGTAGCAATAAGCAGGCAGTGCAGGGAAGGGTGCAGGAAAACCGATCGCTTCAGTTTGCCGAAACCTACGGAAGGCCTGAGAAATGTACGTGTTTACCTCTGGAGACTTAATACCAAGCAGCATGATGTGATGGTGGAGAGGGAGGGAGAGAAAGAGAGGGAGAGGGAGAGAGAGAGAGAGCGAGGTGCTGCAAATGTGATGTTTAGAGAGGTGAAACAACGTCCCACCCCACCCAGTGTACAAAACAAAGCCTGCATCAATGCAAGTGTTCAAGGACTCAATCAAGACACCATGATGTTGGCCTTGGAAAAGTTCTTTGGGTGTTTTAGATTTTTTGGGGGGGGTATAATGGGACTTTAAACAATCAGGGTTACCTTTCCCGTTTCTCTCTCGAAATCCACGTACTCCCGAGTCGGCGCCTGACGCTGCTCCCCGTGCAGGTTCGCCGGGAAGAACTGCAGGGAGAGATTGGTTCCTGTCGCCACAAAAGCCTTTTAGAGAGAAATCAATACAAACAGGATCAGAAAGCAGGCCCTTCCATAAATTATGCAGTCAGGCATTTATATTTCACTTCACAAAGGGGGAGGGGGGTGGAGGGAAATCTAGGGAGGGAGAAAGAGAGAGAGAGAGCCTGAAGCAAGGGACAGCATTTAGAACACCAAGAGAAGAAAGAGAGGGTGGGGTGGGGGGTGGGGGGGCATCATTTTCTCAATCTTAAGTATTGAGTTACACACATCTGAATCTGTTTTACCAGCATTCACTGCTGGCAGAACAAGATACAGGATACCGCCTTAAAAAAGAAAGAAAAGGAGAAGGAGAAAAGAGAGGGAGCAGAAGAGATGGGGAAGAGAGAGAAATTTATATATTATTTTAAACAAGCCCTTGCACTGACATTAACAGTAGGGAGAAAAAAGGCTCATTCAATACTGGAAGCAAGATCCATAACTAGAATCAGCAAAGAACAAATGGCATTGTTCCTTTTTAACGATACAAGATTCTAGTACCTTCCATGCCTGGTTGAACCCATCTGAATTTAAAATAAATCACATAGAATAAAAAAACCTAAAAAATATGTATATTTATGCTACCATGCACATTATCCTTAATTTGCCAATGATATTTTTTTTAAACAGTGATACATTGGTTTATTTGGGATGGGAAGATAGGGAGTACATGCAGCTGGCTTCTAAATTATAAAATGCTGAGAAATATCTGCCTTAAAAGGCGACAGTTACCAAAATCTCAGACAGATCTATTGTTTTTTTTTAAAATCACCACTGTCAGCAGGTCACTTACAAGGGGAGAATGTTGACTGGCCAAAAAACGCCATCCTCAGAGTTCGTTTGTCTTTCATGCACAATTTTCATCAAGAAAAATGTGATGAAAAAAATAGATCCAAATGGTGTCTGCATTAAGCAAATTGCTATTATTTCAAAGTCCTTTTAATGGAAACATGCCTTGCCTCTCCGACCATAATGCACTTTCGCCCGCTTTATTATTTTGTTTTGTTGTTTCGTTGCTGTTTCTTATTCTCCGACTTGTGGTTTACAATTCCTCTCAGGGGAAAATTTTTGTTTATGAATTATAAAATTATGATTACATAATCAAAGGGGAACTTTTTTAGAGTGGAATGTCCCTCAACTAATGTAATTATTCCGAGGGCATTTTAATTCACTCACGCAGGGAAGCATTTCGTGGTTAGTGGCACGAAACTATTAAAATCGTGACACTGTTCAACGGTGCAGAAATTTCGGGAATCAACATAAATATTATGTCCGGTAAGTGTTATATAGACGTAGAAGGTATAGCGGATCAGCACTGCTCAACGGTCTTAAAGTCTTAATTTTAAAAACTAAAAAACTTTTTGTGGTTATAAGTGCTATTTTTCTATTCATATGAATGATAAATTAAATTTAAAAAATCAATACCAAGTAAATGTGAGGCTACAAGCACCAGAAATGTATTTGAAGACGCACAAGGAAGATTGAATTTACTGCATAATCATCCAAAAGAAGTTATACAAATAACAGTAACGTGTGCAGTAATGGTACAAGGTGTTTTTAAATCATATGACTAATGCGTGAATAGCAACAAAATGTTTTTAGAACTGGAATAATAAAAAAGCATGTCAGATAAAATTGCAAGCATTCAGATGAACATAAAACGGATGGACCTCCTTGACAGAAAACAGGCATTGTATGCTGAATATGAGTTTTACTAAATAAAGTAGGCCTACACAAATATACCTACTGTATATGGGACGTGAGTTTTATTTCCAGGCTCGCGCACATCATTTGAACCCACGCACATAAAAAGTCAGATGGGTGGTGGGCTCAAACTGATTACGTATTACTGCAAGGTATTTTAAATACTGTATAATTATACCCATCTGACTCCACTACGCAAGACTTCTAAAAAATATCTCGTTGCGGATGACGGATGCGGATACTAGAGAAGGAATGACTACCGGGCGTTAAATTCAGCCACGAGTAGACCTCGAGTCTGTGTTTCCATTCATTGTCAAGAGTTAGTAGCGCTGTACTGATTCACTCATTTTTTTTAAAACTCAGAATGAGGAAAAGTATTAAACTATAAAGATAGCCCATTACTTAAATTGTTTGACACTTAGTTAACGTAAAGCCAGTTATCCAAACACTAATTTGTTATTTTTCTGGCTGCATCAAGAAAGAAATTATAAATAAGGAAGTAGGTTTCTGGCCGGTGTATGACAAACTGTCTAGTTCCGGGTAATTATGTTCAGCAATGAAAAGCATTAACTTGAACACAATGCTGATCTTTAGCTGGTTGTGCTTGATCTGACAGTGGTCTAATTTTTTTGACGGTTAAAATGGTCAATAAACTACTCACTATTTCTGACCGTCCGTCCCGACAGGCATTCTGGAACCTGGCCTGCCTTTCCTCGTGCGGTCTGTCTCGGAACCCGGTGTATTTGATCTTTAAAAGAATAGTAACAACGATACTGTTATTAGCAATATAATAAACACATGGCAGTCCAAACCTTTAAACTGTAACATTTGTTTTGTCACGGCAATGCGTCCCTTCACATGAAGGTATACTGTATAAGTAGGCTGGCTGTTTCATACAAAGTAAACCTTAACCATTGCCAGCAATAAACGCATTTTAAAAATACAACTCCCCTGTTTACAACATTAGTAAACAGACTATTAATTTACTTCGACTAATTTAACGTTAAACATACACTCGTAAAATGCAGCCTATTATCGTAAAACACTGTATGCTACCCTTCATTGTGCATTGGTCCTTGTGTTACTGGAAATATGTTACAATTTTGAAAAAGCCCGCATAATCAGATATTTCTTTTTGTTATCAGAATAATACTATGAGCGCGTAACTATCGCCAGTATACATCAGCGGATAGTGAAGTATGCCTGTCAAGGGATTCGCAAGGCATAGGACCGATGCGCTATGATATGAGCGAACTTCTGAACCATTCTTACTGTTCACATTAGTGGATATTGAAACAGGAAGTTTATTTCAAATACGAAACAAATACCAATGGGTTCAAATTATAATACCTAGCACTCGTGTGTTTTCTTCTTTTCCGATGACACATAATTCTTGCTACTCTATGCAACAACTTCTTTTTGTTCTTGAGTTCTACCAACGCTGAAATAACGTGGCTCGCAAGATACCTAGTTTCCGCCACTTTATACTGTGTTTGAAATTAATCGACTTACCTCACACTCTCGGCTGAGTTTTCTGAAAAACTCCTCATTTTCGAACTTGCTCCTCTGATCCGGGACCACTCGGGGCATCTTAAGTGTTATTTGAGCAATTTTCGTAGTTTTTTGTGTGTGGCTTCAAGAGAAAATATTCTTTTAACTCCCCCCGATCCCGCTTTTATTTTCTTCCTTCCTCTTTTTAAGTGACTCAGAGAGTATCGAAATGTGCTATGGTATTTACGTTTATTATATGGGACGTGTTTCGTTATTCTTCTTCTCCCGAATCTCAAATAGGCTACTGCGGTCAGTGTCAGCCACTGCAAGCGATTTGGTTCGATTTCGCAATTGGCTATTATTCCTTGCTCGATCCCAGCGTGATGCCGTCCTCTGACAACAAACGGTGCTCGCTCTACTTTAACCGTCTCTCTGCATGGCTCGAAGTTACTTCCTGGCTCCTCTGAGTCCGACTTCTGACTGCACACCCCTGAAGACACCCCCATTCACAATTCTCTCCACTACAGACACACAGTGCGCAGGCGTCCAACGAACCAGCACCATGAGCGCGCAAGCGTGTTCCTGGATGAAACTTGCCTTTCTCTGTGCTCCTGTTTGGCGTACATTTTTGACAGCTACTTTTTGCGTCGTAGAAATCGAACTCACAGCATAAATCCGAACCTATTTTCGCAAGACATAATATAGCCTAGCCATAGCATACAGTCACCGTAATGCTGGGACTGCTCGTCATCTTCAGATAGGCCTATCTACAAAATATGATCCGTACCCTGCGTGAAAGTTTTTCAGTGCTTTGTTGGGCTGGCAGACAAGTATTCTGAATGGCATACGTGTAAAGTCAGTTTTGTCTTTCTTCAATGCAAGCAAATGTTCGTGCACTTTCTACATTATTTTACCATGGCTGTGTTGCTTACGATACACTCCTGAATATACAGGAAACGACTGTTTAAACAATATTTGCATGGGTGCATTCAAATAAGAGGCAGGTGATTTGAACTGGTGCCACCGATACAAAGCTTTTGTACACAGATATTTCACAGTATTTCATAATCTGATTTACAGCAATATACTTCAACATGGCATTCACTTGTGTTTATATATATATATATGTATTCGCTTTAAAAACTAAAAATACTTTTAGAAAACACTCATCTACATCTTGGCTGTGGAGAACATTAGAGAACAGATAATCTAACAATGTGAGCCTTCTCTTTCTAGAACTTCATTTCAACAAATCTGCTTTTTTCAGGCATTCCAAAATGGAGTGGATATCATCCCAAGATCATATTTCTACCCATAGAAAGACTGTCAAAACAGCTTAATGTGAGCCAGAAACAATTTCCTAACTGCCCAAACTGATGCCAGAATTTTTGTTTGTTTTTTTCTCTGTCCTTCCATGTCTAGGCCCCCCTCTCCCTTCACACAACTGAGGATGAGGAATTGAAGTTTAATTCTGCCATTCACCCCCTCAGGCCTCGTTACTGCCCTATGCTTGTTTAGAAAGTTAGTTTGCGTATAAGAGGGTGAGTAATGGCAGATTTTAATGATAATTAAAGAGAATCCTCTTTCACATTCTCGCGTACAATCTGGCAAGTCCCATTTCTCTCTCTCTATCTCTTTCTCTCTGTCCCCCCCCCCTCTCTGTTTGTGTGTCTGTCTGTCTCTCCCTTGACTCTTTTTCTGTCTCACACATACACGCTCATATGGATGCATATTAATGCTTGGGCACACAA
This sequence comes from Anguilla anguilla, assembly GCF_013347855.1. NCBI lineage: Eukaryota > Metazoa > Chordata > Actinopteri > Anguilliformes > Anguillidae > Anguilla > Anguilla anguilla. The sequence goes on along the minus strand of NC_049205.1, from coordinate 17,606,263 downwards.
AAGCACATACACAAACACGCACATACACGTACATATAAATCTAGTTATACATAGGCCTATACATACATAACACACGTAACAGTATCGGCTCGGGTTCCCTTAATTATGGAGGGGGTGTAGAGGGGGCGGAGCCTATATTGGGAGGGCCAAACAAAATAGCGTAATGACTTCACTGCCTAGTATGGTCATTCTGAATGTATTCCCATGGATTGATATCCTTGGTGGGGCTAGATGGACATTTCCATCTTACCCACCAAGGCCTGTAAAACAACAACACACACACACACACACACACACACACACACACACACACAACAAAGCCAAAAGCAAACAATTGCTGAAAACACTTTGAGCTCCAGTGGCCAAATCATCCCCCCCCCCCCCCCCCCCTTAAAAAAAGTGATCATTAAAAAGACTGAGTTCAATTAGAGGGGAATATTTAACATATTTTTGAAATTGCCATGGTCTGGCCTTCTTCTAACTTCATTTTCTGTAACAACTCTGCTTTCCTGAATAATTGAAAGCTTCAGAAATGAAACAAATCATCCTTGAAAATGGCAGAATCACATTTGTATTCCTTAGTGAATAAAAATATTCACCATGAATGGAATTTTACAATCCTCTGTCCCACAAAATAATACTAATAAGAAAAATTATGGTAACTTTCTTAATATTTGAATGCTTCTTACAATGTTTGTAGCCCAAAAGGCATACAGTAAAACAAATAAATTATTAACAGAAATAAACATCAGCACACTTAAGTATCAGATTTAAATAATTTAATAATATTATTTCTGTATTTTATAATAGTGAGCTCCAAAGTGTTTGCAACTTTCCTTTCTAAAACATAGCACATAATTACCTAATTAAAAAGCACATTTCATAATCCGCAGAATTCAGAATGAACATTGTTGTGACAGTCCTCTGGTACTTTTCTGTTTGTGTGTGTGTGCATGTGTTTAAAAGTTGTTTTCTCCTCCTTTGCTCTTCACTGTGATTTCCCTTAGGAAGCTATTACGACGCTGTTAGGCTAGAGAGCGAGAGAGTGGGGGAAATGAGAGCGACAGAGAGAAGGAGCGAGAAAGAGAGAGAGAAAAAAAGAAGGGATGGACAGCGTAAGAGAGGGGAGGGGTGATAGTGTTTGAGAGGAAGAAAGAAGGAGGTAAGATAAAGTTAATAATTACAATAATACAAGAGCAGTGATATTGTTATATCCTTATAGTCCTGTAAACTGGCTTTTCGTTTATTTTAGCCTGACCACTCAGGTGGTTGCGATTGGCTGAGCCAGAGATTCCTTTTGGTTTTTTGTCTGCTTGTTTTCTGCAAGTAAAAGACTCGCTTGTTTTTCGCCCTTTTGTTTTTGGAGTCCAGCTCATTTCTGTTATCTATGATATTCTGCTTGATCATGAGCTCTGTCCTGCAGGGGCTGCTGACATATCCTGTGCTGGCTATCAGGTGATGCTTCATCTTCAGGATGCAGCTGCCGTGACCAGCTCCCCTCCCACCTCTCCAGGCTTCCAGCTCCAGGCAGTCTGGTCCTGACTCCTCTGGGCCTGCTGTGTGTGTGTGTGTGTGTGTGTGTGTGTGTGTATGTGTTGAGGTATATGTGTGAGTGTATGTGTGTGTGTGTGTTTGTGTGTGTGTATGTGTTGAGGTATATGTGTGAGTGTATGTGTGTGTGTGTGTTTGTGTGTGTGTATGTGTTGAGGTATATGTGTGAGTGTATGTATGTACGAGCACTTTGCTTTTCCCCTACTGAGTGTAGCACTCCTGGGCTCCAGGGATGTGAGCTGAGTAAAGCAGTTGAAAGGCAGACCCTTCAGGCATGCCAAATGGAGCATGTAAGAGCTTTCGAAGCACCGCAAAACGCTTATTAATTAATCAAATATTCTGCGGTTCCCCTTGAACACCCATTCTGACAGAGCACTCAAACTCCACCAGTCTGGATGTTTGCTCCAGTTGTTTTCAAACACAATCGTCTTGATTAGTTTCTGCCTCCTAACTTAATTTTTTTATTTTTTTTACATTGTTTCCATGTGATTGTTGCAATTCTTCTATGATGCTACAGAAACATGGTAGGAATGTGCTGGGTCCTACTGCTTCCCTGTGCTCTCCTTTCATCTATCTCTGTTCTCTGTGCATTTGTGTGTGTATTCCTCCTATATGTCATAAAAAATGAAAGAAAATACAAAACCTCTTGCCACAGAAATGACAACAGAACGCTAATTGAACTGCACCACCCTCTATTAGGTATAGGAGACTTTGTGTGCTACTCATTCGGGGGTAAATAGCTCTTGTGAAATCTCGGTTTTGAAAAACTGGCTGTTTATACAGTTCTCCTCCCCGCCAACGCTCCAATTATCAGAATCTCATTTCAGAACGTTACATGTCGGGACATATTTCCTGCGGTTCAGGAGAGGCAGGGCGGCATTGCTGAGTGAGAACTGCTCTAAATAACAACACCGAGGTGTAGCGCGTACGGCTTTAAAGAAGAGAAAGGCGTCTGTGGCGAACAGGGCATATTTGCATTCTCAGCTCCACCACCCACTCAGTGTTAGCATTAGGATTTCAGAACGGCATTAATATACTCACAAACACCCATATACGGTGAGATATAGAGACCTCATAAACGCAGTGCGGCTTTGGAATATTAAATTTTAAACAGTTGTTATTTTTCTTTGAATCCTGCAAGTATTGAAGCTCAAATGTTTCATGTAGGATCCCCTTGCAAAATGTTCACACACATATCCTCCCCTCCCCCCCCCCACCTGTGCACACACACACACCCGCATGTGAACACACACATGCGCGCGCACGCACGCGTACAAGTATGCAAATACACATACACACCTATACACCCCTCCTTTGAATGAACACGAAGACTTATGGGATGTCCAAAATGCAAATGAAAAAAAAAAAAAAAAACATTTTTTAACTGGAAAACCCAGTGTGATTTATGTGTCATGTGCATTGCCAAATATTTGTTATATCACATCACACAAATAAACTAAATCTTCTGAAAAAACAGCAGACAATACTGAATGCACTACTGCAGCATTTATTAATTGTGCAAATATTAAGTGTTGGCTGGAAAGTAATGACACCAGTGGATTTAATACATAAGGTTTGCACACCAATTCAGAAACCTGATATTTTTCATGAAACAGACCAACCTGCATCCTCTTAGCTGTCAACACACTGGAAGAATAGTTCTTGTAAAGTGCTATGAGAATTTGTAGTATTTTCATACAAACACTGCATAATTTCTAAACCGCCTGACTATCTGGGTCATTTTCTTGACATATCAGTTAGTGATAATTAATGATTCCTCATACTTAGCAAACTTTGTACTTATGTCAAAGAGTCTCACGCACACATACAGCTACTGCATTGTCCAATATTATAATTATCAATGACACAGACTGACATTTTTAGCACGTGAAAAACATTGATCTCGGTCCAAAATCGCATGAATCGTGGCCTAGTTTCAACACTAAAGTATTTAATACCCACGCGCAGGTTTCAGTGTCACAAAGACTAAACGCAGTCGAAGCGCACAATCCCCGAATATAGCTGACAGACATGAGCCATAAAATTGGGTATAGCCGGCTATGTCACAGACTGAGAATCGCTCAGGACCAGTCAAAGCACAGAGCCCAGCTCAGCGCCGGCTATAATGAATGATGTTACCGAATATCCCCACCCCGCCTAGCACTTGCACAACGCGCGTAAATAAGAGCACGATAACTGTGTCTGGAAGAGAGCCGGAGAGAGTCACAAGGTCAGACGGCAAGTCGAGACGGACTTGGCCGCAGTGTCCGTCTGACGTTCGCGAGCGTCTGTAGGCTACTCGTGAGGAAACACAATGACGACACTGTCCAGACGCGGCGACTTCGCACTCCTAATCTCCTACAATTCTCGGGAAACGTAGACTGTCCGACTTTCAGAAAGCCTCCTTTATATCTTAAAAGCAAATTCCAAACCTATTTTACGTTTCCTGATTTCTAACTTAGATTTTCTGACGTAGAGCCTTTTGGGAACATTAGGCTTATGTGAAGACACACGTTAAAACATTGGTTTAGCTTTTGAGTTTCTAAATTTCTGCCAGGACCGTTTAGAAATACGGGGATAACATTTATATTTACTTTCACGATTACATTATGAATATTTTTGCAGTATTTGTGATTATTAGTAGTAATAGTTGCACCTGAAAATGTCCCACTAAACAATGGCACAACATTTTATAATTTAAAATGCTCGGTTCAGTTTTAAATTGTGATAGCAAATTGAAATTAATTAATTCTAAGACCTGTAAAATGACTTTTTTCTTAAATTTTTATCCAAAGTCACATTTTGAGACAACATTTTCAGTGCTGTTTTCACAACAATGAAAAGCGCCAAGAGAAAAAGATCTCTAGTTCCATGCCATGTCCAGCAGATGGCAGCCGTTTTACCTCAATCTTTACCATCACCCAGGGCGTGAACGAAGCACTAGTTCAGCACGAACTCAGCACCAACAGCAGACGTCAAAGAAGCATAGAGATATGATCAATAACCGTTCCATATGTTGATGTGAATTCAGAATACCATAAAAGCTTTAAATGATATGGTTCTGCTGAATTCTTGCAAGGCTAGTGCAAGGGGCCAACATCAGTGCTGGCCAGGCGGAATAATGTATTTTTAAAATTCTTTCCGGTTTAAAAGTAAGCACATAAAATTGCCTCCCTTTGCACTTTAAATTCCACCTGTTAACAGCTCCCAGTGAATCAATAAATATATGAATAAGTGAAAATAGGAAAGAAGCAAAAAAAAAATTCTATGCTGGCAGTAATCTTTGCTGCAGGATAGAACACAGGTACACAGCAATTGAAGCGGAGAGGAAGGGACCAGTACGCTGGACGGGGGCAGCTACATTTTGCTACATGAATACCAGCACTTTTAAAAAAAATTTTATTTCTTTTTTAAAATTATTATTATTATTTTTTAGCATTTCCCTACTTCTCAAAAGCTGTGTACCCCCCCCACCCATACACAATCATATTCTCTGCCCCCCAGTCCAAGATTAAACTTCCTCAGTTCCATGATCACAATCCTCCTGTGCCCCCCCCCCCCCCCCCCATCCAAAATTGCAATCTCTTCCCCCACATGCTTTTTCCAGATTTTATTCCCTTCTCATCTGGTCACCCACTTAAACATGCACGCGTGCACACAAACACACACGCACACACACACACACACACACACACACACACACACACAAAACATGCTCTCTCTCTCTCTCTCTCTCTCTCAGACAAGCACAACTACCTCTACACAGAGAAGGACAAGTTCAGAAGCCAGTGTAATTGGCCGATCTGGGTATATGCTGTTTTTTTTGCCACGGTGAAATGATACATATTATACACCATAGCATTTGCTCATTATTATAATGCCTCAGACTGAGGTACCTAATGAGAGATGACCCAATGGAAAAGAAAAGGAAAATACAACAAAACTGGAGCAGGTGGAGCAGGAGGGGAGGGAGGATGACACACTGCAACCTGCTTTTAAACCACTCCCACAACTCAAAGGCCGAGCATCTCAGCTCTTTCTCTCTCTCCTGTCTATGATGAAATATTAACGCGAAGATGAATTCTCCAGTGCTGCTCTCTGTTTCAAAGAGCTTAAGAGGGGATGTCTGGGACTAAGAGACATATAGATAAAGGACGTGATTGACAGCACACATTCTCAACCAATCAGGGGGCAGCTTTGCAGGCAGTATCGGAATCAGAAGGAAGTGACACCTGCCTGCTGGAAGCTCAAGAACAGAGTACAACTACCTGTGTTTATCCCTGAGTTCCTCCCAGTTTAAAGACAGACGAAGACTCCATCCAACCCTCAATACAGGCCTTTCCAGAACTCAGTACATCAGTGGTTCCCTACCCTGTTCCTGGAGATCTTAAAACCCTAATATGGCACACCTGACTCTACTAAGTAGCAGCTCAGTACAATCTCTAGCTTTTGAATGAGCTGTGCTTTGTTAGGGTTGCAGTAACAGGGTTGGGTATCACTGTTGTACATAGATCTCTGTACCAATATCTCTATTCAGAAATCATACATCTCTGTACATTTGTCAATTGTTAAAAACCTCATAGCCATGTTGCCATTCACATAGCCTAGCTGTTGGTAAACCTGCCTATATCCGAGGCAACCTGGAGGTGTTCCCACAGCAAACTGATCCAGGTACTGTATGAAGGCAGGATTGGCCTGAAGCTTCAGAGCTCAAATAGTTTAGGTGTGTTTATCTTGTGTAATAAAGTTATGAAAGCATCAATTATTAATCCAATGTTATACACTCCGGAAAAAGAGGAAAAGGAATGTTTTGTTTGCAGTGTTTTATTTCCTTATTTCCAGACGCCCTTATCCACAGAGATTTAGGTAGCTTATATATCAAAACCTTTTTCCACATTTAGGGCATGATGTGGTATTCAGGTTAATTGCCTCGCTCAAAGGTATTTATTTGGGATCTGATCCTGCAACCATTTCAGTTGGCTGCCTAGTTTCTGAAACAAGCGTTGCCAACACTCCTGTTTCTGCTAGGACTTCCCAAATTTCTGTCAAAAATGGGGCTGCCCCATACGCGGAAAGCACCCTTCGCCCCATATCCCCAGTCCAAACTGAGCACCAACATTGCAAGGCACACTTTGTTCATTCAGGGTAAGATGTTTAGAGTTTAAACTCCCCTTTGTTTTTAATGTGAAATACTGAGTTCATAGGTGTTGGAGGACAGGCCCTCCACTAAGGGGAGTTGAATGGGGTGGCCGTGTCCTCCAACACCTATGAACTCAATGCCCCGCCCCTGTGAGGGCCTTGCGGCAGGCTGGGATTTAGCTAGAGCCTGGGATATGATGTCAGACACGAGCAATGGAGCAAAGATTCTCCAGTAAGTGGTCTGGTGTGCGAATCTGGATTGTGCCAGTGCCCGACTGTGGCTGGCAGCCCTGCAGGGGGCGACGCGCAGTGCTGATTTCAGCCACCCAGGGTATGTGTGAAAAGCTGTGGGTCTGCACTCTCCCGTGTGTCCCGTAAAGTGGGATTCAGATTAGGATTAACTGGACTGTCCAAATTAGGGAGGGAATTGGACATACACAGCCATGCATTGGATGCCAAATTATTATTTTTAAAAAGTTACATAGTCAGCGACTGCAAACCTTTTCCGCCCCATCTATTTTTAGATCACCAGCCGCCACTGGTCAATTATTTAGGCCTAGAAAATCTTGCATACTGGTGGACAATGCCATAATATAACATAATATATTTTCTTACATAATATATATTCGTTTTTGGGCTTGGACACATTTGACACTGGTGTTTTTTCATGGTGCAACAGCAGAAGCTAAAAACGTGCTTATTCAATGTGGGATATGGCTGCTTTATAAAATCCTAAATCATAATAAACATGTTTGGAAGATAATGCAAATACTAGTAACAATAGTATTCTATTATTATGCATTATCTATCAGCAGAGCAGCATAGGGTAGGCTGCGTAGAATTAACAGGGGAGGGGTGCTTGATGAGCGCATTCGTTACAATGCGTTGCGCCTCAGAGAGAAGATCTGCGTGCTCGTTGCTCGTGAATGTCGTGCGTTATGACAAAGGCTTCCTGCTGCTGCCTTCACACAGGGCCTCACATCTCACCCAGAGGGCCCTGCTGACACGGTGTGTGACCTCTTCCCTAGCCCTGCCCACAAACACATGCTGCAGGTGACAATAACGCGCTGTCACGAGGCATCACAGCCCATTTATAAACCCGATAATGACTTTTGTCTCACACTCCGTTCCCTCCCCCGCAGAGAGAGAGAGAGAGAGAGAGAGAGAGAGAGAGAGATAAAAGGCTTGTGTGTCGATATGGAACTGGGACTCATGGCATGAGACACACCCCTCTAATCACTAACATCTTTCCTGTCCAATAGGATGACAAGACACTGTAGTAGTGCTGAGCGATCAGTGTTTTTTGAGTTCAGTTCAATTTTGATTTGGTTTATTCGATTAATTATTTGAGCACAGAAAAAACACTGAAATATCTGTTAACCGCTAAGCCCAACACTGTGGCCGTAAACCATGTGCAGGGCTCAGTCAACTAGAATCATAAATAACCCCCCCCCCCCCTTTTTTTTGGAAGAATCAGTTGCTTAAGATACTTTCCATTTTGAAATCTGAGAATGGCTCCAGCCAGCTTTTTTTAAGTTTAGCTTAAAACTGTCATTATGTCATTCACAATACACAATAGAAATAAGTTATTTAACAACGTGAGTGGCAGAAACACAGTTGTGGCCTTGTGAATGCGTCATCTGCAGCAGAGTAAGCCAGTAATGCCCATTGAGAATTGTAACTGCAGGGATGATGTGAATTGGTAGGGCCTGCTACCCAGAGTATATGCGCTGAAATGCTAATATCATTCATATTGTGGGCGGATTGTTCTAACGACTGGAAATCCATCCATCCATTCATTATCTATACCCACATATCCTGAGCAGGGCCGCAGAGGGAGCTGGAACCTATATCAGCGTGCATTGGGCGAGACGCAGGAATACAGGTCAGGTGACAGGAATACCTGGGCAGGTCTAATGACAGAAAATCCTCAATTAAAATGTAATGTAATGTAATTTAATGTAAAAATGTAATTTTTCATAACTACTACGGATGAATAACATGTAATATAGATTATTAAAATATGTGAACAGAGGGTGTGTTTATGTGGGTGCATTTATGTATGCATGTGAATTTATATATGTACATGTAAACTGTGCTGTCATATCAATGACACAAATTGAAGACTGATGGGTTTTAAAAAGGCTAACTGTATATCCCCTCAGTTTTGCCCAATGAGGTTTGTTGTAAAATTCACACAATTATTCATGATGTAAAAAAGAAGAGATTACTTGCAAATGAAGTCTGTGCTCGATGGTTTCCTAGCAACAGCCAGACAGTGCTGCTCAGCTATAAATAACCTGGTGTGAGATGAAACGAGCTGGTAGGCGGAGACTCTGGTAGGCAGGGACCCTGGGAGGCGGAGACATTTGGAGGCGGAGACATTCGAAGGTGGGGTTTCTGGGAGGCGGAGACATTCAAAGGTGGGGTTTCTGGGAGTCGGAGACATTCGAAGGTGGGGTTTCTGGGAGGCGGAGACATTGGGAGGCGTAGACACTCGAAGGCGGGGTTGCTGGGGGGCAGAGCCATTGGGAGGAGGGGTTGCTAGGAGCCGGAGACACTGGGAGATGGAGACACTCGAAGGTGGGGTTGCTGGGGGGCGGAAACATTGGGAGGTGGAGACATTGGGAGGCAGGGATGCTGGGAGGTGGGGACACTGGAAGGCATGTGTAGGGCGCTGTGGACGCATTATTCTGGGGGCATTCCTTGACTCCTGAATTCTTGACAACCGTGACTACTGAGACATCTACTGTGATCACTCTTTACTAACTCGTTTGTTTTTATTCATAGTTTTAATATTCCATAAACCACACAAATTAAATGTTATTTTGCACACCCAGTGGTGTTTTGCTTCCTGTGGTTGATTTCATTATGTTTGATCAGGTGTGGATCACAACATAGTGTGTGTGTGTGTGTGTGTGTGTGTGTTATAGGAACAAGGTTATTACTGTTAATGTGGCTCAGCGGTTTTTCAGTTCAGCAGCCCCACCCTGTTACACCCCTGATGCTTTCCAAAGTTTGTGCACCTGTACGCAGCCCATGTTCAACACTAAATGCACTTAACACAAGAAATTCTGCTTTCAGAAGCATGAAAGAGAGCTGTGCTCTATGCTGCCAGGTAGACCCAAGCAAACAAAATTGTATACTTAAGTGTATAAAAAATATAAGTATATTAAGTATTCAAGAATATTTAGTTACCTCATTTGAAGCATGCTTAAAATGTACTTTTTAAAAGTATAATTCTAAATATATGTCAATAAATTGTACTTCAGTGTACTTCAAATAAGTATACTAAATCACATATACTTATAATGGTATTTTAGCATAGTTATAAAAAGTATATTTTGGTTTAAGTTGTACTTTAGTATACTTCAAATAAGTATACTAAATCACATACACTTATAGTGGTTGTTCAGTGTGCTTATAGAAGGTATACTTTATTTTCATCCTTGGATGGCATACTACTAGTATACTTAATATGTTCTGAAAGTCTAATTTAACTTCACTACCTAAAAGTGTATTGTAGTTTACTGATGAAAAGAACACTTTATTTTAATCCTGGTAAATTATACTAATTGTATATTTAATGCAAGTATACTCTAATTTAATTAATTATAAGTGTACTTTAGTACCCTTTTTGAAAGTATACTTTAAATATGATTTTATTAAAATATATTTAACCCACTACTGCACACCTTTTACATTAAAAAAAATATACTCCCAAATTTTTTGGATTATTTAGGACCCCCGGCCCCCCAAATAATTTTTGCCTCCGGGCAATGCTGTGCCATTAGGTTTTATTAAAGCACCAAGACAAGTCATGCATTTCCTGGGCATGTCTTTAATAGTTGTAACAAGGATTTTATCCATTCTAAATTTTGTTGAGGACATATTTACGATGTATAGCGATACTAGAATGATACAGCTATTGTTCAATTTAACATGCTGAATGGACACTCAGTGGCCACTTTATGGGTACACCTGCTCATTAACTCAAATAGCCGGCTCCTCCAAACGGTGAAACGTGGCTGCAACTCAATATATACAGCATGCAGACATGGTGAAGACGTTTAGTTGTTGTTCGACCGAACATTAGAATGGGCAAGACGTGATCTCTGATCTTGCTAATCAGACAACACTGGTCTGGAGAAGGGCATCTCTGAACCCACAATGCATTGAGGCAGATGAGCTACAGCAGAAGACCAAGCTGGGTTCCAGTTCTGCCAGCTAAGAACAGGAATATGAGGCTAGAGTGGGAATGTGTTCACCAAAACTGGCTGACTGAAGACTGGAAAAATATCACCTGCACTGAGAAATCTTGATTTCTGCTATGACATGCAGATGGAGCCAGGTTTGGGCATAAACAGGCTGCTGCTGGTGGTGTAATGGTGTGGGGGATGCTTCCTCGCCACACATTAGGCCCCTGAACATCATTTGGATGCCACAGCATACCTAAGCATTGTTGCTGACCATGTGCATCCCTTTATGGCCACAGTTTACCCTTTTTCCACATGGATACTTCCAGCAGGATAGTGCGCTGTGTCACAAAGCACACGTCATCTCAGGCCGGTTCCATGATATATGACGGTGACTTCAGTTCGCTCAAATGGACTGCACAGTCCCCAGATCTCAATCTAACAAAGTACTTTTAGGATGAGGTGGGACAGGAGGATCACAGCATGACCGTGTGACCGAAAGATACGCAGGAACTGCATGATGCTATTGAGTCAGCATGGACCAGAATCCCTCAGGAATGTTTCCAGCACCTTCTTGAATCCATGGCGTGAAGAATTCAGGCTTTTCTGGAGGCAAAAGGAAGGCCTACCTGGCATGAGACAGGTGTGCCCCATAAAGTGGCCTACAGAGTGAGTATGTGTATGCATGGAGGGAGTGTGTGTGCATGTGCAAGTGTGAGTAAGCATGTTTTTAAAACAAGCTGTATGTGGGCATTTTCTTGCAAAACTCATTTTTTACCTTTAACTCTTAAGATGTCACTCCCACTAAAACCTGTCCCTGCAATCCACTGCTCTCAGTTCACAGCCATTGCATGGTACCCCTTGCTGCACAACATAGCCCCCAGGCAATGAATAGAAAACTGCCTTTTCCCAATATATAGCTAAACAAACAAACAAACAAAACATTATTTTTTTGTAAAGTTATTTTCATCTAAACTGGCTACACACTGAGCTTTAAAACCACCATTTCACCAGACCATGTACTCCTCTCTCACTGCTTCCTGAAAGAAAGTCCCTCCCCCAATTGTTACATCAGACCCTCTTCAGCACCTCATTGGATTGATTGCCGGCATGTCATCAAACACTACTGAAGGTATGTGCAATAAAATACTTGAGGGAGGGTGCCCTGTGATGGACTGGCGACCTGACCTGTACAAGCTGTATTCCAGCCTCTCGCCCAATGCATGCTGGGATACGCTCCAGCGACCCTGTCCAGGAATAAGTGAATAATGGAAGGACGGATGGATGGACTTGGGGGAGGTGTTGGGGCAAAAAGTTTTTCTGTTGACTGAGGGCAAGGCTGTGCAGTAGTTAAACTAAACTTTCAAAAATTATTCTTACAATGAAATAAATTAAAGTATATTTTCAATAAGTATTCTATTAACACCTTTTTTACCATCCCCTGAAAATGTATAATGTCAATTCAGGCTTTCTGCTGTAGAGCCCTGTTGCCATGTTTAATTATATTATTCTTTTTGTTTTAATAACTGTATTGTTTTTTTTGTCAGTAATCATGGTTTTATGTACTTCGTTTTAAAGGGGCAGTTCACCCAAAAATGAAATTAAAGTATACTTACCCACCATGCATTCATCCAGACACGTTTTCCAGATGAACTCATCTTGATAAAATGGACCTCTATTGACCTATATTCTTGTGGCACTCAATGCATAGAAAATTAACTTTTGACACGCCAAATCTCTTCCCAAATATAATACCACAGTTACTCACGAACATCCATAGATCTTAATTTGTGCATGGTTTCATTGAGAACTACGTTTTCTACCTGAAGGACACCAACTGTGTATATCCAAGCAAAGTCTTGTGCATGCAGACTAGTATGAAACTTGAGTGGTGGTGACATTTGGAATGTGACCGTTTCTTGTAGTTTTAATACAGCAACTTGTTAACAACTTACTTGTTATTAAAGCACACAACAGCTTTGAAATTCAAGGTTGAGATATTAACGAGGGTTTTGTTTTGTAAATTACATTCAATGAATATCTCAAAAATTGACATGGCACTATGGTGCATTGTGTAGCAATTTCACCTCACAACAAGAAGGTCCCAAGTTTGAATTCTAGTCATGTGCCCTGTGATGGATTAATCTGTAGACCTGACCACAGGTAATTACTCTACAGTTCCTCACAGTACATATCCAAAATTTAAAGGGTCTTCTAAGCACCACAATTAAATTGTATATGCTTGAGTGTATTTATGGTTTGCATAAAAGGTTTACAAAAAATACCTTGTATATTTTTATATGCTTCAAACTGATTTTTGAAGTATGCTAAATACATACTTGTAATACATAAAAAAAATATCCTCAACTCCTACCTAAACTATTTTCTCTACAATAAGTATATAGTTTTACTACACTTTAAGTATATTTGAAATTAAATATGAATATAGCTTAACCATGCATAAAGTATGCAGACAATAAGCTTTCAATATATGTAAAATATATTTATATGGCTTTAAATAATACTTAGAGATTCATCTGAATATATTTCAAGTTTAACTTAAATGTATCAACATGAAGTGCCAATGAAATATACTTAAATGTATTTCATCACAACTTAATGGTATCTCAATTTAGTCACACCAAATACACTAATTACAGCTTAATTACACATTAGGTACTACTTTAATACAACTCAAATGCACTAAGCATAAAAAGTAGGTTAAAATAGTTCATTTCAGTTGTATTAATCATTAGCAATAGAAATATACTAAGTATATTACTAAGTATATATACTAAAGTTAAAAGCATGTTTGTGCATTTATTTCACTTAGGGACACTTAACTGTTGTAACTTTATTTCACCAACAGGGGGAGCAGTTGCCTTTTCCACAGCAGAGCCCTTTCCCCATGCTCTCCTGTGGTGTCCCTCCCCCTCCAACTGCTCTATCTCTCTCTCTCTCTGCAGCCCTGATGGGACTCCACTCTCACTGACGAAGGAACAGAGCAACTGCTCATTTTCAAAGTCATTAAGAGAAAAAAGATAACCAGCCTGAATGTGTCAGTGCTGAGGTAGCCTCCACAGTGGGTCCACTTACACGACACCGTGGGAGATAAAGACCTGCATAAGTGTAGAGTGGTGTAGTGGGCCGTGGAGTGTGTAACATCATTTCCCATAACACTACAGCTTGCTGCATGGCAAGCCCTTACAGTGCTGGGCAAATTACTATTCTTTCACTCCTTACAAATGCAGTAGTAATTATTTTGGGCCTTGTAAAGTCTTGTGGAGCCCCTCCTAACTCACCCACTGACGCTTACTTGCTCGTTCGCTTGTTCCCCCCTCACTCCCTTCCTGAGTGTCTGCCCTCTCTGATACACACCTTCATGCATTAGTCTCTATCACTCACTTATGCACTTCCTCACTCACTCACACATTCCTACCCTCCATTAAGGTGGGGGCAGGAATCGCTGTGGAAACCAACTTCAGCTAATCTTGTCACTTTCTTATCGAGTACACTCACAGCTTTACCCACACTTTCCCTTGCACACTACTTCCCTCACACACTCCCTTATTCGTACACTCACTCACTCACTTACTCACTCATTTTTCAGTGTAGGGGCGCAGCGCCTTCTGGTTCTCCATAAGCCAGATCAATGGCCAGACATCCGTTCTTTCCTGGCGAACTCGGCCGTTAGGCTCGAGTGAAACGCTGTGTTGTGGGGAAGTGCTATTGAGTGCACTTAGCGCATTTCACTGCCGTCGCTTCCCTGCCCCTATTGAACCCTCTGGCAGCCTCAGATACTGTATGCGAGCTGACCCTACAGGCCAGGAACTAACCAAATACACCAGCTACCGCAGCCGTCCTCTGGCTAACAGGGAAATCCAATTCAATCGTTCATTCATTCATTTATTAATTCCCAGTAGAGGATCAAACAGGGTGACACAAATGTCATTTGTGTCTAGACAGTGGTTACATTAACTGTTTATTCTACCAATGATGTGTTATTGTGAAATGACAGCTTGCTGAATGAGAAAAAGCCCAGAAATCTTGGTTTCCGGGACAAGTCCTTCACCGTCCTGTTTCCATGAAGAGCTGTTTTGTTTTGTTCATGATCTGTATTGTGGGACCTACTTCTTCAGCATTTGCCCAGATGTTTTCCTGTATGGGGAATGGCCAGACAGGGGTATATTGCAAGCACCCTGAACAAAATGTCCATCGAAAATGATTATTGACAAGGGGTCTACAAGTCTGCTCCTGGAGAGCTGCAGGATCTGCTGATTTTTATTGTTACTCAGCACTTAATTGATTAATGAAAGCAGCTGATTGCACAGTTAACTCACTTCTCTTGGCTTCTGGGGTCTGAAGATGTCATTGATTTAAAGATGAAAACAAATCAAGTATACCCAATGGCTCTCTAGGACCAGGGTCGAGGACTGCCATGAATGATATCCCTAAAGCCAATGCTAAAATAGCCTTGTCCAGTAGGAGTCTATTGATGATCTTCTTGTATTATATGGTAAATTATCTCTGACTTTGGTGAGGGAATCATTTTTAACAACTTCTATTTCTGTGGATGGACTACATCATTGTTTGGCTTACTTTCTCTACCCAGTTCTTACTTTTGAGTGTCATTTCAGTTCCAGTAATAATGTTTCAGTGCTAAATTAATTAGTTTCATTATTTTGTTCTAACTTTCTGTGTTTAAAAAGAGTGTTGCAGAGGCTCAGGATCTAGATTAAATCCACAGTTTTTCAAGCACTTAAAAATAAGGACTGAATATTGAAAATGCCTAACTATTGCTGAAAATGAAGTCTGACTGAATGGAGACTGACTGCCAAAGGGATCTGATATGTGTGTGTGTGTGTGTGTGTGTGTGTGTGTATGCCTGTTCTGTTAGGTGAAGTGGTAATGCTGTACTTATTTTGTTTTCAGAAAACAAAGCATAGATGATAAAAACGATGGCCGGGTGTTTTGCTGAGACCTCCTGCATACCACAGCCAATGGGATGAGGAACAGCAGGACCCTACACTGAAGCGCAGAGAAGGTACATGAAACTGTCTCTTTAGACCCCACAAAGCCATACGAGAGAGGAGAAGCTCACAGTGACCTCCAGTTTATTAGAAAGGAGTGTCGCCGGAGGAAAGGCAGACAGAAAGGTGCTCTCTGACATTGACTCTAAAATCAAAAACGTACCTTGCCAGGGACACTTTCAAAGGGCTATCCCTTGCATTAGACATGAGAACACACCGTATATAATACACTTTATTAAATAGAACAAGGTCGAGGGCAATAGACCGTGTTTCACGTTCCTACCTGCAGAAAGCAGTGGAACACCGAAACATAGTCTATTATACTCCATTACATGAAATTATGTGTTCCATGTAGTGCGCTCCTCTGCTCTCTTTCAAGGGATGTTTCTTTTGAAGGCTTCCCGGTAAGGCATATTTTTGGCACCTTCATTTCGCATCACAGGACCAACCCAGGTATATTTATGCACCTTGCGGCAGAGAGGTGGCGCTGTGGTGGCCAAAGGGCAGCAATCAAAAGTCAAAGTGGCCCAGGTAGTAGTCATGAAAACTGTGGCTTTTAATGTAAACACTACATTCGAATTGGTTTTCAGCACAAACATCCCACACGAAAGAACAACCATTCACTAAAGAGGAGGGAAAAGCATCACAAAAAATGCATTCACTGGAAAAAAAAAGAAAAGAAAAACAGGAGGAGGAAGAGGGAGGGCGAAAAAGAAAGCCTAACTGGTATATGTCATAATACACAGTATTCTTTATCTTTTTTAAGAGCAAAAAGGCTAAGAAGGAGGAGAGAGACATCTTTCCAAATCTACGGGTGAGTGAGAGCTGTGCTTTTCTATGCAGACCTGGAAGGTGTTTGAGTACAATTTCCAAAACTAAGAGAAAGCGCATGAATCTGTACAGCTGTGTCGCACGCCCGTCAGAACGAGGACGGGAGCGTGCCCAAAATGTTTGTGGTTATTATTATTTTTTTCCCCAAAAAAATATTCCAGGCTAAATAAAGACACTGCAATGCAGGGCGAACAGGCAAAAAAATAATGGGAACAGTTCAAAAAACATCCACATGGGTTAAGTCAGTAAGAACGGTCGAGAGTGACTCGCAGAAACCCCTGCAAAACTTTTAAAAAAGGGGGAGAGAAAAAAAAATGTTCTTCAGCTACAAAGCACAAGAAATATACTTTAATAATATTATCATCGTCATCATCATAATCATCATCATCGTCATTGTTATTATAATTATTGTTGTTGATCTTTTTTGTTTCCTTATTTCTACTTGTAAAGAACCTAGAACCAGATCTACAGCATTCTACTGAATCACACATCCCAGTGACCGTTGATCTCAAAACATCACATTACTGGTCAGGATGGCAGTCAATCAATCAGTCCCCCCTCCCTCCCCCACACCCACGTGATGTTTCTCTTTTTTGTTTCATTATGTTTTTTTTGTGCCTTTTTTTTCTTATTTTCTCTTTTTTTTGTGGATTTTATTTTTTCTCAATGTTTTCTATTTGATTTATTCATTTATTTGTTGCTTTATACAAAGGCTGAAGGGTCATGCTTTCTGTGGCAGGATCAGCGACAGGAGACGCCATAACCCAGCCAGTACAGGAAATGAACAGAAACCAAAAGGACAATGGGAGGTAGGAAGTGTGGGGTGCGAGGTGAGTGTAAAGGTGAGGATGGGCCTGAGGAGAAATAAATTAATTAATAAATTAACCAATGATAATAAAAAAAGCAGAAGTTCCTTACATGATAATATTCATAGTTTTTTTTGTTACAGCAACCTAATGTTGTTTCTAGTACTATTTTCCAAACCCGCCATTTTCAGAAGGTTGGCACTGATATGACACTTTTCTGAAATTTCATTGGCTGAGAGAGGCCTCATGTTGGTATAGAGAGCTGTGCCCCGCCCCTGAATGCACGGGGCCCAATGGCAAGGCCGGCTCCAATGACAGAGCGGAACCCTGGGAAGGTTTTTGATCCACAAGTGAGAACAGAACAGAAGCTGACATGGTGCAATCCTGTGTGTGTCCTTAAAAAAAGAACAACACTTTGGTGTTGTCTTTTTTCCCTAAAATATCAAACAGCTCAACAGAACAAACAGGATTACCCTGAAAACCCAGTCTCGATAAACCAAAATAACAGGAATAGCATTAAAACCCAGTCCCAGAACTGAAATAGCCACCGTAGTGTTCACAACTAACATCACTGTCAAAGCCATTACAATTGTTATTATTGTTATTGTCATTACATCATTATTATTCTCAGGCAAATGTGTCCAGGTTAACACCCTTGTTGATATTCATACAATAAATATACATACAATTAACAAGTAAACATTAAAAAAAGAAAATCAATAAAAGAAAGACACATTTTCTCTTTGTAAAACAAAAAAGGGCTGTTTTGTTAAAACAAGAAGACACAGCGAGTGGGGGGAGGGGGGAGGGGCGCGTGAAAAAAACGAAACGACAAAGAAATAAAAAAAATAAAACAGATAAACAAAAAATTGCTAAACGTGTCCTATAACCATAAGGGCTGGGTTTCTATAAGAAATCAGTTCTGTTGGCAGCTCTTTGAGACAAACTAAAAAGATTTTTATATATATATATATTTATATATATGTATGCCTTTTTTTAAAATTATCATTATTATTTACCAACTTGCATTTTCAATAATAATTACCAAACGTGTTGCGAGAGGCGGAGCCGGGCCCTCAGTACAAGCCGCAGCCCCGCAGATTATTAGCGATGATGATGTCGGTGACGGCGTCGAACACCACCTGGATGTTGCCCGTGTCCGTGGCGCAGGTCATGTGACAGTAGATCTCTTTGTTGGGCGAGCGGTTCTTGCTCTCGAACTGTGCTTGGATGTACGCGGCTGCATCTTCGTAGGTGTTGGGACCTGGGCGAAGAAAACAAAAACAGAGAGAGAGCGAGGCGTAAGGATAATATACACGAGGAGGCCGACAGTTACGACGCAGAAAATGAATTGTGGAGAGAGAGAGAGAACCAGGAAAAGCGCTGACAGATGTCATTCGATTTCACCTTTGTGATCCACTACCAAGGGATAATGGCCTACGCCAGTGGAACCAGGATGAACTTTCATTCCTATTCACAGCTTGACTGACGTCTCATCGATGTGATTTTTCCTGCTCTTTCATGATTAACGAGGAGACACTGATTGTCAGACCCTAAACCAGTGGTTCCCTGCCCTGTCCCTAGTGATTTACGAGCCTGTAGACTTTCATTTCAACCCTAATTCGGTACACCTGATTCTCCTAATTAGCAGCTCAACAAGATCCCTGGACGGTAGATCTCCAGGAACAGGGTTGGGAACCTCTAAGCCAGAGCCAGAGGACTTTGCTGTGTCATAAGCACACATAACAGCAGCTTTTTAAAAATATATATCTTCGTCCGCTGGTAGCATAAGAAAATCTTCAACAAAAAAGCCAGATACTACTGGCTCAGAGACATTTAGTCTGAAGATCAGTATTTCCTGATTAGAAGAAATCTGGAATGATCCCATCTGCAAGTCTGATTACATTTTTAATCATTTCCGCTTGTTAAAACTAACCTGCCCAGGGAAACACAGGTTGAGTACAAATTCTGCTGACCGATGCCCTGCTTCAGCCGAGAAATATCATTATCAGAAGCAGCAAGGTGTAAACCAGGTATTGTCCTGGAGTGCTACAGTGATTTTGGTGTGCTTCACCCCTTAAGTGCTTAAAGTCAATGACTGGCAAAATAATTTACATACACGTTGTTATCAAGGCCTAAACTGGCAGCTGATTGAAGGAAACCTCAAGCACCTTTACACACATTGGCCCTCCAGGACTGAAATTTGATGTTTGAGGTCTTTGGTCTAAATAATGGTGGTCACCATTTGGCCCTAAAACCCATTCCAGATCACCTGATCACATCTGCGAACAAACTGCAGAGGCTAACCTGTGAGAAAGGGCTAATACCGCTCCTTCCCACCCACATACAGATTTACACACACACACACACACACACACACAAACACACAAACATACACACGCACGCACACAAAATGGAGGTAGGTACTTGCTGGCTTCTTGCTTGCTCAGGCATGTGTCTGTGTGTTTGCTCTGATGCAGGTGATGGCTGACTGCTGACAGCCTCACTTTGTCAGGGCTGCATCAAGGAAGATGGAGAGAAGAAAGACAGGGAAAGGGAAGGAGAGAGAGGCAGAGAGCAAGTGTATGTGTGTGAGAGAGAGAGAGAAAGCGAGGAAGGTCATGCTTTGGGTTTGTCTCAGAGCAAAGGATGGAGGGAGGGATGGAGGGAGGGATGGGGCTGAGAGGGAGGTAGTGAGAAAGAAAGAGAGAAGGCAGGGTTGGCGGTCAGGGCTGCTCTCAGAGGGAGGGGCTGGTGGCGGTAGCTGGAAGAGCAGGGCACTGAATAATTCAGCTGCTCTTTATTGCAGCCATTTGAGAGACATTGAGTGAATGACTGTATTTGTGTGTGTGTCTATGTCTGTTCATTCATATCATACCCGATCATTACAATAACCGGAAGTTATAGTAATTACCCTACATGTGTTCATTTGTTTGCAGCCTGTAATCCTCCATGACAGACACAACCCAGCAAGCAAGCACCAATCAGTCTACTATCAGTGTCAGCGGCCATACCCGTGCTTCAGAAATGAACATTCAGCCGGACCAAAGGGCAGCTGAAAATGATTCACCAACTATTTTGCATTCTTTTAGCAGCTGATATTAATCTCGACTGTGCTGCCTCTCGTGTGTGCTAGCGGGCCACCGTAGGGCCCGTTGGTGACGTTTAAAATTCTGGCGGACTGGTGGCTGTGCTCGTGGGCGCTGTGTGTTCACTGTCTGGGAAGAGTCCACCAATACAGCGCAAGACTGCTGGGACAGGACAGGTATCGACAGTGGCGACAGTGTAGCATAATGGGTAAGGAGCTGGTCTTGTAACCTAAAGTTCACAGGTTGGATTTCTGGGTAGGCCACTGTCGTTGTACCCTTGAGAAAGGTACTTAACCTGCATTGCTTCAGTATACATCCAGCCGTATAAATGGATACAATGTGAATATTATGTAAAAAAAAGAAAAAATTTATGTTGTGTAAGTTGCTCTGGATAAGAGCATCTGTTAAATGCCTGTAATGTAGTGCAACAGTAACCTCTGCCATTCTACTGGGCATGCTCTCTTCCAACTTTTTGGACACGACCGGAGCACGCCTTCATGAGGAATTTCAATCGCCAGTGCCCAAAGCCGAGTTTGGGACAGTGCATAGTACCCTCCTGTGGACACGGTGTTTATCAGAGGCGTATGAGGTTCAGGTCATCGCTTACCTGTGTACTCAGGGAAACAGATGCTCAAGGGAGACTTCTTGATCTTTTCAGCGAACAGGTCTTTCTTGTTGAGGAAGAGAATGATGGAAGTATCAATGAAGAATTTGTTGTTACAGATGGAATCGAACAACATGAGAGACTCGTGCATGCGATTCTGCAGTAGAGAAAAAGAGAGGGAGGAGAGAGGAGAAGGAAGCAAGGGGGTAAAATGAAGAGAGGAGGACAGGGAGACAAGGGACAGATTGTGAATGGGGAAGAGGGAGAGAGAAAGAAAGAGAAGGGGGAAAGGTTAGCTTCAGGAAGATAAAAAAATAAGGCAGGAATGGTTAAATCCAAGTGACAGGCTTAGACCGAACCCACACCAAAAAGCATTAGTCAGGCCAGGCACCAGTCAGACAGAACAGCAGCAATAAAAGGCAGCAATGGCCAAGTGAGGCTTCCCTTACCCCCCAGTAGGCAGTGCGGTCACGTGACTTAGCTGAACCAACCGAAATACCTTATGCTCCACGGCAACACTCTTCTATTGGTCTCAAACAGCAGAAATTGACAGGATTTGGCAGCTCCATAATTGAAACCTCACTTGCCCATCACTATGACAGCCGGGATTTGACGTCAGTACTCATTAGTCTCACAATAACATAAAGTACGCTCCGAGTACAGTTCAGGGGAATGGGGAAAAAAATCAAAGTGTTATCGGTTGATGGTGCGTTCATGAGTCTGACTCCTCGGGGAAGACTGTGTTAAAACATGTCATTGCTGTCATTTCCAGAGACTCGTTCGGAAACAGACTCCCTGAAATAACTGTGTGTGCGTGTGAGTGTGAGTGTGAGTGTGAGTGTGTGCGTGTGTGCATGTGTGTTCATATCCTGTAGAGGAGAATTCCAGCTAGAGCAGGGAATGACGTCACAGCAGAAGATAGAGAGAGAGGGGAGGGGACAAAGCAAGTAACCAAACACAATATACAACCATTAGGATAGATATAGTACTCTCATATTAACTCCTGCCACCTACATCATCCCAGAGAAAAGCACATCATAACGCACAATAATAACACTGCACATAATGCTGTCTCGTTAATCTCTGTCTCTTGCACACGCATACACATACGCAAAACAGAGACCGGCCAATCCATGAACAGTAACAGGAGCTGAGGACCACCAAGGATGCTGGGCTGAAATGCCGACACAAATTGACTGCTCGGTCGTCTCGGTTACCATGATCACACACCTTGAGCCTACCAAGGGAGGAATGCCTCCCCCGTTGATGAATTTGATTTGATTGGATTTGAAACGTGTAACATCATTAGAAGGCGGAGCAAAAGCAGAGAGAAAGAGTGTGGCCACGGTTTATCACCGGGCATGTGACCGTGGAGATAAGCAAACTGGAGTGATGACATCACATAGAGTGGCATGGGTGGTGCAAACCATCTATGCCCCCACCCATCGCTTCTCCCCCAGCCTGTTAACACAACACTTCCACACAGGAAGGATGAGTGGGAAAGACTGCAAGAGATAGAAATTAGGGGGGGAGAGAGAAAGAGAGAGAACAAAAGGCAGATGGAAGGGAGAGAAACTAATAAATAAGACAAAAATGAACAAAGGCATTGATCTGGCACTTTATTAATTTCCTTCTAATAAATATTTAAGACCACCAGTCAATAAATAATTACAGCAGTGTGAAAATTAACAGACTGACTTTAACGTAAAAAAAGAAGAAAAGGCATTTAAGACACTGTGGTTCTGTGGATAGGAGGGGGGGGGGGGGCTGTACAGGAATAAATGACCATTATGGATGTGTGGAGGAGGTCTGGTGGGGGGTGGGGGTGGGGGGGATGGAGGGAGGGAGAGGGGTTCATGGCTTAAGAAGTGGATGACTCCTTAATTATAAAAAAAAGCAAATCTCAATTGTCAAATACTCTCACTTAAATATAATTTAAAAAAACAAAACATAAATGGGCAATTCCACTTGAATTCAGTCAGTTCGTTTCATTAATATAAATATCCTCACAGAATGCAAGGACATTTTTCAATTCATAGAACTGATTTGAATTTAAATGCAATCGACCCCAACCCTGTCTGCAACCTTTTAGTAAGACAAAACACTTTATGCTATAGGGAATAACATCAACTACATACTGTAAGATCATGTGTGATCAAAAGAAGCACTGGTTTATTAGTGTGTGCCTAGAAGCTGGGAGGACTTATCTCACGTCAGAGTATCAGTCCGCTCGTGCTCTTAATACCATAAGGTAACCAGCCTGACAGGTCAGGCTAGCTGCTGGCTAACTGATACTAGTGACAGAAATCTGCGACAGGCAGGAATTCCAAAATGGCTCTCCAGCGCAGTGGCTACTAGGGTTAGGGAGGAAGTTTTCATAACTGGTAACTTCAGCAACAACTTCAGTATCATCTTCATCAACCGAGAATGGTCTTGACTCTAATTAGATTCTTTTAGAAATTTTTAATGAGACACTTTTAATGCCTGGGGGGGGATTATTACCATTAACACTCTTAATGCCACATTATATCAGCAACTGAATACGAAGAATGAATATTCCACGGGTGCTAAAGGACTTTAAATCAGTGAGATGAGTACTCAGACAGCTAATGCAAGCTAACTCTCTGTAATTTGCTGTGGGATGTGATTCCTTCTGAAAGCGGTTACATGTTATATTGATTGCTTTATAGACCTAAACAGTCCTGAAAGTGTGGAAACCTTGTCATTGAAACTAAACCATTGGTAGAAAATGGTGAGTTCAAAGACAATGCAAATGCAAGGAGCCAAATGTGCACCAAAGCCAAATCTGTTTCAGCACAAAATTATGGAACTTAAGCAAATTTTCAGCAACATTAATTAATCAACAGTCTGCCTGGCACAAAAGCCAGCATTCACAAGGGTATGATGGACTACGGAAGGGAATCACTGCAGTAGAGCATAGTGGACTGGAGTGATACATAAGAGATTTACTAACTGAAATTATATATATTATATAAATGCTAAATTATAAACTACGGCTGGATTAATATGCAATCCTGATTGGTTGACAGCAGTGCATTACATTTGTTTATGTAAACACTTGGCTTAGTACCCAGTTCTGATTGGCTGAGAGGTATACATTCTTTTTTTTATAAACACTCAGCTGTGAAGCAGTGCAGGCAAAAGCTTAATCATGCTTCTAAATTAATGCGCATCAACAGTCTGATTTGATAACACAAACATAGACACTGGCCTTTTTTTGCCATAAGCCAACTGTTACAACAGCCTATCACACTTGCAGCAGTGTTAAGGGATGTGCCCAGCCAGTGCCAGCTAAAGCATAATCGGCTTGTTGTCCATGAACGACTGTACAAACTAGTAAGTCTAGTTACTGTATAGCTTGATTTAGGGTTTCTAACTGTCCTGTAAGATACGGAATCATCCCGTAATTGGAAATGACAATAGGTGTTCCATATTAAACTCACATTTTGTCCTGAATCTTTACAGTTCAACCTGTTTTGAATATAATGCAATAGTTGGCTAGCTAGCTATCCAGAATAACAATCTAGCTTAGCTATCCAGTATAACAAGATCATTTTGACTAACAACCAAACTGAATTTCAATCTTAGTTAGGTAACGTGAGAGATGGCGAACCTAGCATGAATCCAGTTTGCATTCTAACCTGAGAGGGACTGGAAAGACACTGTCTACACTGTGTGACCAAACCATTTTAAAAAGCAAGACAGAGTAAATTTGATTGAGTTACAGTTTCATGCAATTTTCTTAAATAATGTACCAGCCAAAATTGGTGCTAATTGTATGGTATATGAGAAGGAATTATTTTACTGTAATAGAATCATTATTTTCAAAGTATCATAAGATTAATGACAAGGTTTGTGCTTACCAACGGTCCAAATAGTTTGTATGTACGTATGTGTCTTAGATATAAACCACTCCATGCCAGTGCATATAAAGGAATATATGGCACTTCAAAGTGGTTAACAGTCACCACCCTGTAGTGCCATATGCCATGGTTTACATCTTGCATCTTACATACATACACAGTGAGCTCCATTATGTTTCGGACAGACATATTTTTTTTTGATCTGTA
This sequence comes from Anguilla anguilla, assembly GCF_013347855.1. Taxonomy (NCBI): domain Eukaryota; kingdom Metazoa; phylum Chordata; class Actinopteri; order Anguilliformes; family Anguillidae; genus Anguilla; species Anguilla anguilla. Next base: position 17,580,926 of record NC_049205.1, on the reverse strand, counting down.
CTCCATAATTTTATATTTATAATCAAACAATCACGTGGTTAAAGTGCACATTCTCAGCTTTTATTTAAGGGTATTTCTATACACTTTGGTTTCACCATGTAGAAATTGCAGCACTTTTTATACATAATTCCCACATTTCAGGGCACCATAATGTTTGTGACGTTAATGTTATGTAAATAAAGATATTCATGTTTAGCACTTTGTCGCACGTCCTTTGCATGCAATGAGTGCTTGACGTTTGTGACCCATTGACATCTCCAGGTTTTGAGTATCTTTTCTGGTAATGCTCTACAGGCCTGTACTGCAGCCATCTTCAGGTCCTGTTTGTTTCAGGAGGCTGTTTTCTCCTCAGCATATGAAACGCATGTTGGACTCGATCAAGTGAATGACTTGGCCAGTCATGAATTTCCCAGTTGTTGGCTTTGAAAAACTCCTTTGTTGCTTTAGCAGTATCATTGAATCGTATCATTGTCTTGCTGTTGGATGAAGCGCTGCCCAATGAGTTTGGAGACATTTTCTTGAACGTCAGCAGATAAGATGCTTTTGTATACTTCAGAATTCATTCTGCTGCTGCTATAAGCAGTTACATCATCAATGGAGATAAGTGAGCCAGTACATGTTGCAGCCATACATGCCAAAACCATAACACACCCACCATTATGTTTCACAAATGGGGGGGGGGGGGGGGGGGGGGGGGGGGGGGTGCTTGGGCAGTTCCTTTAGGCCTGCACACGCTGCTCTTGCTAACACTCTGAAACAAGTCCATTTTGATCTCATCTGTCTTTTTTTTAGAACTCTGCAGGTTCTTCCAGGTACTTCATTGCCATGTTTTTTAAAATTTGTCCAACAGGTGTTTGGGGGTTTTTCTTCATTATGATGGGAATTATTTGGTCATCAACTGTAGAGGTCTTCCTTAGCCCACCAGGCCCTTTGTGATTACTGAACTTACCAGTGCTCTTTCTTCTTTAGGATGTTCCAAACTATTGATTTAGGTAAATTCTGAATGTCTCTGAATGTTTATTCTTATTTCAGTCAGGACAACTCACTTACTAAAATATTTACATGAGTATGTAAATACATTTTTGGTTTGGCGCTGAATGGATCAGTTTCATGCATTAGTGCATTACTCTATCTATCAGTCTATACATCTCTCCTACTAAACAGGAGGAATATCGGAAAACCCCCCAGTATCTAGAAGCAGATCCAAACAGCAGGTGGTGCTGGGGTGGTGGGGGGTGAGCACAATTCTGCGCAGCGGCAGTGAAGCATGCAAAGCAGTGCAGGCAAGCAGCAGCACTGAGAGGTCTGATTGTTGGTTTAAAAAGGTGTTCCATTGGTGATGTGTGCCTTTGACTGGATGAGTAAGAGCAAAGTGTTGTGTGTATGCAAACGGTTGATTATGAAAATGCGTGAGTATGCGGTTACTGGGGCCGACCGATTGGTCGGCTGTAATTAGAGTTTCCTGACAGAACTTGCTTTGGGCATCCCATACGTGCCGCTCATTTCTCAGCCTCATAATGGCTTCCTTGACTTTCATTGGCACAATTCTGGTCTGTATATTGAAAAATGCCAATAACAGACTCTAAAGGCAATCAAAAGCCTAGAATACTAGATATTGTACCTGCTCTAAGGAAGCAACTGAACACACCTGACTAATCAGAAATACCTGTGAAGCCATTTGTCCCAAACATTTATGGTGCCCTGAAATGGGGGGACTATTTATAAAAAGTGTAGTAATTTCTACATGGAGAAACCAAAATTTATATTTAAAAAAACCCTTTAATAGAAGGTGTGAATGTGCACTTTAAGCACACATAAATAGTTTATTACAAATCTAAAATTGCAGAGTATAGAGCTATATCAAGAAAAAATGTATTTGTTCCAAACATTATGGAGCTCACTGTGTGTATATTTATTATATATTTGATATTTTATACAGTATACTGCTTATTCTTGTTATATCTACTTTTAGGTTGAATAAAAAATACAGTATTTGTCTTTAGTCTATCCATATCTTAACCACGTGTTCATAATTTGCCTGAATTTTTAAATAGCTATTATAGCCATTTGAAACTTATCTGTGAAAGTAGCTTTCTGTGTGACAGTACAGACCGCCCACCTTCTCGTGAGTGACTAATCTTTGTGCCTGTCTTTGCCGAATGCTGAATGGCTGCTGGTGCTTATGCTCATTCTGTATGAGAGATTAATTAGATGGCCATACGCTCTTGATTTAGGAGACCTCCTTACGCAGGCAACACACGTGTTGCCGCTGCATACGGAAGCAACCTTGGCCACATGTTTTATTACCCACAGTCCCCTGGGGAAGCAAAACATAAGGCTATGCTATGCTCCAATACAATATTGCTGAAAGGGTAAAAATAGCAGATATCAAGGGACCTTGAAATACAGCATGTGTAGTTGGTTTTCAGTCATAAAAAAGTAGGCTGAAAAACAGGGTTAATGTGTTTCAGCTTGCATTTGTCCTTTCTTATTTGAGAAATAAGAAAAATTCCTCACTGAGAAATAAAAATATTGGCACGCTATGCAAACACAGAGAGAAAGCTTTTAGTATCACACAAAATTAACATAATGTATGCCATACGATCTTTGGCACTAAAATACATGTTTTTTTTGGCCGCGAGGGGCAGTGGCACTTGCATTCGGGCCGAAGGGTCACGTGACGATTTCGTGCTCGGAACCGTCACGCGCCACGCGGTAATGTTGGCACCTGTCAAGGAGGTGAGAGCGGTTGCCATGGAAACACCCATTCCGCCCCCGCACCCGGAGGTTGGGTGCACACGCAGCGCTCAGGTCTGCGACTGCTAATCGAGGAGTGTGCGCAACAGCGGGGCAGAGCGCGATGCCATGGTGACATTTTCTAAATTCCTCCCAACGGGCCTCCGTAATGAAGACCTACACAGCTGCTCCCCCCAATAAACAGCTCACTGATAAATAAAATATTGTTCGCGAGAGCTAAAGGCTCGTCAACAATGATAATGCGCAGCAGGTAGGCACTGGTCACATTGTTTGTCCACATGATCACCGCTACTCGAAGTGCTTCGTTTACCAAAAACCGTCTCGGGTGAAATCCTGACATTACCCATAATGCAAAGTGAGCATAGCCTAATAACTGGCTTCAAACCCGCAAACCTGTCTGCTTGCCAGCCTTGTTATCCACTGTTTAACAGTATCATCTATACATGTAACCAAGTGAACTCACTCAAGAATAAATGACCCATTCGCCAAGTAAATTAACACGTGAATATTAATTATTATATTATTAATAAGTCTTGCAAATGAACAACTGGGTATGTGCACGGTGGACAGTTAAAATAAACCAAGAACATCTACACACTTGCATTTTCGAAGGTATGATCCTCATACAAGGCAACATATTCTTTAATTATGCATACTTTCTGTCCACAAAATATCAGACTTGCACACTAAACACTAAAAGCAACAACAACACAATAAAAGCATGATTATTTTCAGTAGTCTCAACTTCCATAGTGTTATACTAAAATATATAACAGTTTCCTGCATATTCTGTCTCTTAATGGTTCGTTTTATCAGTGGCACATGTTCATATCCAGCGATCATATTTCCTACTCTTATCAAAACGACTTCATTTTTCTGCTTCCTGTTTGATAAGCTGCAACCCTAATCAATGTCTGGTCCTAACTGGCCACACCACTGGATACTACTGTCCCTTGATGATTCAACCGGTCATGTGACCACCACGGAAACTCTGACGTTCATTGCAATATGACAAGACACTGTACTAAGAGCTACAGGCTACCGGTCCACAAATATTATCAATAAATAATGGCCAATTTGACATTTTTCAACCGTGAATAAGTGCTGTGCTGACTGAACTGGTCTCTCTTCCCTGTTAACTTGTATTTTTCATAATTAATTACTATTCATGATATTAAAGTTTTTGGCACGTTTTTGAACCCATTTCAACACCTTATTTCAAATAACAGCTCGGTATGGCACTAAGGTCTTTGAAAGTCTTTGAAATAGGTTATCGATTCCTTTTCCCGCTTTGTATACAGTGGTGTAATCTGTTTTGGTTTTACTGATTGTTGTCATTTCTTCCCAATTTTGGCAGATTTCTCAGGCTAATTGTTAGTTGTTGTCCTGCGTAATTGTTGGATGAGATGACAGAGAGGCGGGGTCAGGGAGGAAGTAGTGGTGTGGATAAATAATCGCATTGTGTACAAACCTCATACTCTGACATTTCTTTTTCTGGGAAGTGTAAGGCATGTGACTACCCAAAAGCACCTCAACTCCAGAAAATGGCAGCATCCCAGAGATTTAAGAAAAGGCCTAAATGTGCTATTTTTTTCAAAGGTCTAATGCTTTGGTAGCAATATCTTTACAGTCAGAATATTTGGCAATGCTTGCATGGCAAGAAAACTCTCAGGGGATGGGGGTGTGGCAGGGGTGGGGTGATGATGGGAGTGGGTAATAGGCTGTGGTGATAGGGGTGGAGCATGTGGGTGGGCGGGTAGGAGATGGACCCTCGCTCACACGTGAGTTTGGCAGAGGCCACAGCCCCGCGGGATGTTGGCGAGTGATGTCATTGAGGGGCGGAGGGAAGGAGAGGTTCGAAAGAGGAACAGAGATAAAGACGGGCGGTTTAGAACGGCGAAGCTGTCCAGTGAAAGAGCCGTGTCAGTACAGGCCGCAGCCCCGCAGGTTGTTGGCGATGATGACGTCGGTGATGGCGTCGAAGACGAACTGGATGTTGTTGGTGTCCGTGGCGCAGGTGATGTGGGCATACACCTCCTTGTTGGTGGATTTGTTCTTGCTCTCGTACTGAGACTGGATGTATGCCACAGCCTCCATGAAGGTGTCTGGACCTGGAAACGAAAGAGAGGGAGAGAGAAGGAGAAAGAGAGATGGAGAGACGAAGGGAGAGAGAGTGAGGGAGACAGAGAGAAAATAATGGAAGGAAGGAGCAGAAGAATGTCCAAAAGGAAGACAATGGAGGAGAGGGGGATGAAGGTGGAAAGAGTAGAAGAAGGAAGATGAATGGGAATATTCGAAAAGTAGAAGAAAAAGCAGAGAAGAAGAGGAGGATAAAAAAGAAAAGCCACAGAAGAGGAGATGAAAAAAGAAAATACTACTGTTAGGATCCATTCATTTTTTCCTTTTTCAAAAATTTTCAAAATATTTGTATTTTTGTAAAGAAGCCTCAGATTTCCCTATGGCAGTTGCGGCCATCAGGAAAGGGGGCTGGGCTCAGATGGACTGTTGCCATGGGAGACTGAGTTAGGGCGTGTGTGGGGGGGACTCATTGCTTGTCTTGGCTCTATGGGTTGGCCAGGCAGACTTGGTTGATTAAAACAAGCATGAGAAGACGCTCTCGGTAATGGTGGGGTAACTCTGGAGAGAAAGGTTGGCTGGGTAATTTCTGCTGCAGGCTTCAAACAGCGATTTATCCGGGTAGATCATTTCCACATTTTCAAAACCCCAACCCCGGCAGTGAAAAAGAATCCACGCCATGAGGACGGAGCCCTGTTAGAGCAGTCATGAATTCCTTGTGATCAGCTTCACCTCATCCACAGTGTACATTATCCTCCTAGAATATGCATTGCAGCTATTTTTTGTGTCAGAACATGAGCTGAGGTAGGATTTAATTGGCTAATCACACTGGGGGATTATTAGGTGGCCAGGTTGCCAGGACTCTGGGACCCCCCCCCCATCCCCACCCTCACCCTCCTCTGGCCCCTGGTCTCCTTGTAATTCATCAGTGGACTTCTGCCCCACACACATTGATGGCCAGCCAGATGAAATACCTGTGTACTCCGGAAAGCAAATTCTCAGCGGAGATTTCTTAATTTTGTCCTGGAATATGTCCTTCTTATTCAGGAAGAGGATGATGGAGGTGTCAGTGAACCACTTGTTGTTACAGATGCTGTCGAAAAGCTTCATGGACTCGTGCAGTCGGTTCTGTGGACAGAGGGTTTGATATGTCATACGTACACATGCAGCCTCACAAGCATCCATTGAAATTAAAAGGATGAGGGACTAGAAAGGGAGAACTACAGAACACAAGGGATGCATTTGTTTCTAAACTACTAAACTGTAGCTACTGCTAGACTACCGTCTGTGAAGCACACCCAAATTCAGCACACGACACTTCCAGGCAACATTTCTGCAAATTTGCAGCAACCTAACTTTATGTTGCCAGAACATCACCAGAAACACAATCATTCTGTTGTGTGCCAGCTTTGTCTACAGATTTACAGCAAGCGGTATACTACTGAGTGCACTAACACGTTCTAAGTGTAAGGGTCAAAGGTCAGAGGTCAGTCTTCATGCACAATGCTAATAAAGGGCAAGCTGCTGCTAACCCCCTAGTACTAACATCTAACATGGCATTAACCTTTAGCCTTGAGGAGTTGGGGCGGGGAGGAGGTCGGTCATGCATGAATGTGCCATGTGAAAAAAATTAACCAAGGAGTGTTTGTGTTCCTTGAATTAATCCAGAGTTGGAAGCAGTCACTCTCCCATACGCACGTGAACCTTGCCTTGCTCTCTGGAGCAGAATGAGTCAGACATCGAGCACACAGAGCATGCAGAAATAAGAAGGTCAGCCAAAAAACGTAGCTCTACCCTACAGCCAATCATGTCGCAGGCAGAGCATTGGATAGCCAATAGCACAGTCGTGACTGAGTGAGATTTTCAGTGCATAACAATCACAAAAGGTATATTTTCCTGCTGGTTTTCCAGTACAGAGCAAACACTCAGATAATGAAGGAAAGACAGGAGGACTCAATTTGGCAAGAATAAACGGACTGGTACGTATTCTGAGACACAATTCATCTGCATAAGCTTTGGTGACGAAGAGCGAGAGGTAAGAGTCAAGGCAAGATTCAGATGCTGGAGTTGGACAGGTCAGAATCAGAGTCACACACACACACGCACACACACGCATGCACATACACACACACACACTCAAAGGGGAACACAAAAGAAAGAAAGTGCTGCTTTCAACTCCTCACTTTTCAGGGTAAATGTTTTTTTTCCACAAATGGTTTCATACCTGTGTGAGTGTCTGATGGACGGGCCCTCTCCACACCCAGGTGGGGTTTTTAGCGATTGGAGATTGGCTAGAGAGGGCAGTCCACGGTGAGAGATGAACAGGAGAAGAGCTGAGATGCTTGAAGAAAAGATGCGAGCCACTGAGGGGTGGGGGGGAGGGGGGAGGGGCCTGCGCAGGGCAGGGCCCGTATAGCGGGAACCCCCTTCACCCCCCCCCACCAGCAGAGAAGAGAGAGCACAGAGCAGGCAAGGAGGAGCCGGACCCCCCCAACACGGGGGATGGGGAGAGGCCAGTGACCAGGGAAGGCTACCGCTTCAGAAGAAAGAGTGCAGTAAATACTGAAGCTAAATCACATTCTGTAAAGCTCAGGACTGCTGCAGTGCAAGTTTATACGGTGCTTTATATTTCTAGTTTATGTTACTGTTTAAGTGGCAACAGCGCTGTCCTGCTCCGTTCCCTTCTTCACCAAGCAACCGTACAGACTCTCCCTTTGATTCCCACTTCCAGGTCGTGGATATTGCCAGCTACGAACTGACACCTACACTGTACAAATCCCTCACACCTTTCTTTCTGACGCAGTACATAACCTCATAACCAGTTATATACAAAACATTTCTTACCTCACATGTTTTTATGTCCCCATATCTTTTATTTTAATTGTTTATGAGAAAGCTTAGTGCTATAACAACTGTACTGATACTCTCAAAACAATTTCAATACTTTGATAAATATCATATTTTCATGGGATATACATAAAATAAACTGTCTGTTTTAAAGATCACTGACACACTTTAAAGAAGGAAAGCTGCTACATTACATATTTTTATGACAAGATGTCTCTCAGAGGCAGAACATCATAAAAATTAGGTTCTGCAGCAACATTATCATTAAATTCAAATAAGAGGAGAAACAATACTATTCACTTAAAAATAACAGCAATTCTGTTCCAAGTGAAGACATCCCATAATTTAATACTTAATATGGCGTGCACAATACACAATTGTGCACAATTCACATTTATAGACCAAATAACTAGCTCCTTTTTCTTTCATTCATTATATTTAGAAATGAACCAATTCAGTGGCTGCAGGATGGTAATTAACACTGACTTTGATACAGTGTCAAATTCCAACTTGCATAAATCACGCTCTCGTTGCATTGCCACGCCAACTCTTTTACATTTTTAACCTATCTGAAGTCATACAATTAAATATCCATGACCTGGGGGCGAGTGACATTTGCTGTTTACGTAATCTAAAGGTTACTGAATCCTCTTCCTATTCTTACCATCATAAATTATTCTCATGCACCGACTACCATTTAGCCAATAACTTCACAAAATCAAGGATGTCAGAGCTACAAATGCACAAAAGCTAATGTTAGCCACAGTCTCCAATTATACTCCTCTTTAAAGACTGGTTTTTCTCAAGATCACCTCATCTTCACTCAAGATGGTCCTCAAAAGCTCATTGCTCCTCAGTAATCCTTTCTCTACCCTGCTTTTAAAAAAGATCACTCTTTGCTTTTGCTTTTTTTTTTTTTTTTTTAAAAGGGCATAATTTCTACAAAGTAATGACAGTGATGACGTGCCAGCATTTCACCCAAGTCCCGTGAACAGACATGATTTTATGTTTATATATAATTATTAGAATTATTGAATAAATGGGAAAACTACAAGATACAACCTGGAGGCAATTTACTGTAAATCCCTCACAAAAACATAAAAATTTACTAAGAGCTGACAAGGAGTGCAATAATTTCATATCCACAAAAATATAAAATACAAAAATCATATAGGTATGATTGAGAAAGACACTGGATCTGGAAATAAAGCTTAGGTATTATTTTTAGAACAGCTCCCAAGATAAAAATAAAATTGTAATGCATTTCAGAGTAATACAATTAATTATATATAAAAAACACTTGTAAATAATATTTAATTGATTGTTCCAGATTGGATAAGTCCAGTACAGCAGAGACGATATAATATAATCTCAGATCTCCTAAACTAACTGCAAGACAGGCTCATAGTTAAATAACCCTTCAGTTTTTGTTGTGAACTTTAAAAGCCCAGATCTCCATGTCAAGCAGCACACATACTTGGATGGCTATTTTAGATAACTTTTTAACCATTGTTCAGTTCATAATGTCTCCCCTACTTCACAATTCTTTCAGACATTTTTACCAATTCATCTATATAAAACTGACAAATAAACCAATCTCAAGCTTTAGGCTTTTGTCCTTATACCTCTAAATCACATGAAATCCTTGACTATGTTAAACAACCTGAAATTAAATCAATTCCATGTCCTGGAAGTCTAAATTACATTTAATAAAATACAAAACCTTTCAGAAAATGCACATCACCCAGTGACCATTTTGATGTGGGCATTTCTGATGACAGATTGATAACTGCATCCAAACTAATCCAATTCTCAACCTCTGACTTTCCACTCACTCCTGTCTCCTTGGTGATTTCACTGTTATGCCCCATTACCTCTTCTTCATCCAGATTACTGTGTTTTACTGTGTTTTGCATATGTGCGTGTGTGTGTAAGGACATGTGCATGCGTGCGTGCGTATGTGCGTGCATGTGTGCATGCATGTGTGTGTGTGTCTTTGTGTGTGCATGCATGTGTGTGTGTGTCTTTGTGTGTGTATGCATGTGTGTGTGTGTATGTGTGTGCCTGTGTGTGATGTCCCTGACAGTGAGGACTCAAAGGATAGGTGGCAGTAGATATGTGAGCGGGAGTGGGTGATTCTGCCCCCTCTTATTAAAAACATTTATCTTGTACGGGCTCACATTTAGTCTCAGCAGATCAGGTGGAATGGGTGTAACCGAGGAGACCTGAGAGCAAGTTCCTTCACATTTATTATTTCTATAGATCAGTTTTATAATGTATCAAAGGCGTCGCTGTTTCATCATGATGGGAGAACAAAATATCATTCATAAGATTAAACAAGTTCGCAATGGAACTGAGAACCCACAATACATTACAGTGGTTAATGTAACAATGCTCGTTTTGTGAAAGTGTAGTTGGAAACACTGTAGATTATTGCTTTTTTTAGCGACTTAGGACTTAATCAGAAATTTAACTAGGAAAGATGTGCTCTGCATTCACTTTGTGTAATGAGAAATGAGCATGAAGCTACTGTATTTGCTCTGGGCTAATGCTTATGTGAGCGCTCAACCAAAGTCCATTCCTGATAGAATGGAAAGCTATTGTTGTGCTGGGAGAAAAAGCCACAGTTACTATGAAAACAGTTTGCTGCTGCTCAGGGACTAGAAAATTAATGTCACCCTTTTTGAAAACTTCCAAGTCAGACTACGAATAGAGTTGAAAGGAAAACAGGGACACAGAACAATAAGGGGATTAAATCACATCTTGCATAACCCAGGACAGTGCTTTGAACAAGTCAACAATGGCTGCGTTCACAGGGTCCAAAGCTGGAGCTCCCTGCAGAAAGTGAGAACCTTGCAGAGGTCAAAGTGTCACACTGGGGACAAAGGTCACCAGGTTAAATCACTGGTTAACTTTTACCTTAGTGTGAGAACCAGAAAGAATGACAGGAAATCCATGTTCAAGATTGAATACTGTACCTAAAAATTGTTCTTATGAGCAGTGAAGTGAGGAGATTTACATTTATTAGAGAATCTTGGACACACACAGAACTCATTTTCCCAAAGGGACCTTGTACTGTACGTCAAATAACAGGATTGAATTTCATGGTTTTTACTTCCATTGCTTTTTTTTTTTTTTTGCTGTTCACTAGATCAAGTTACTAGTCGGGTTAAAATTATTAAAGTATGCAGAGGCCACTCTTTGTATCCTATCACTCTGTGAAGTTCTGAAAAATTAAACCATGGGCTATCATGTTCGTCCGTAGTTTTAAAGTAGCTAGGCCTTCAGTCAAAAACACGGTGATGTCACTCTTTGATGGGATAACAGTGGGTATCATCTCTGTATCACAGTGTGCAGATAATAAAATGTTTGAAATCTCCTGACCACCAGGGCTCTGTCATAACAGCTTTCTTGGGACAAAACAATCTCACTGTCTATTGGCAGTGGCCTCACAAACCCTGAGAGCACCTGCCAATGAAGACAAAGTATAACCAGCAACCTCTGTGTTTTTGGCAACAGACTTGAATGACGGATATGCATAGTACTAAAATTAACATGCACACATGAGCTGTACAGCACAAACCATAACTGTGTGTCTGTATTGTGTACTGCAACTAATGTGTAGGCGTGTGTGCCTCTCAATATTACAGCTCGCTTTTAATCGTGTGTGACATACCTGTTCAATTTTTGCTCTACTGTATCTATACTATTTATCTACTTATTTATCAACCTTGATGTTGTATTCATTATGTGAATTGTTTTATTGTATTTTTATTTTGTGCTATTGATGTCCTGTTTCTTGTTCTGCATTTCAGACCATTTTCCAGAGAAGAGCATTAGAAATAAAGAATTCATTTTAATGCATTTATTTTAAAATATTATGTATATTTTGGGAGATATTTTTTAGATACACTTTAGTGCAGTTTCATTAGCGCTGCCCATTAATACAGACATTATTAATCTATGCATATGTGAATGCTATGTGTGCATAAATAGGACTGTATTTGTGTTTATGCCAGCTAGGATTTATAACAGGCTTCTGATGGGCTGACGATCATATTCTGGCATATTCCACTTTGGCCACCATGGATTTATTTTTCAATGGTTTGAATATATATTTCTACAGTTATGGTTGTCTCACGCACTAACCAGGTACGTTTGACTTACTGCCTTGGAGCAGACCTTCATCTTGCTGATCCAAAAAGACATGGTCTCACATCACACTGAAGAGAAGCAGTACATTATCAAGGAAAGAAAACATTGAAGTGAAATACAAACAGAGAGAGGGACTGACCGTGGTCTCGTCTTCGTGAAGCACCTGGTCGTACCCACTCAAAGCCACGCAGAAGATGATGGCCGTCACGTCCTCGAAGCAGTGGATCCACTTCTTCCTCTCTGACCTTTGACCTCCTACATCGAACAGCCTGGGGAGGGCAGCCAGTGCAGCGGGGTTATATTGTGCTAGCGCCGTTCTTCTAGCCTTGGTTATATGCACTTACAGTACCTGGATGAGCACAACCTGCTGAATGTCTAATTGTGACTTCATATAATGTAAATGTCATTGCGGAACGCAGCAGCGCAGAAGGTCAAGGTGAGCTCCACAACCAAGCCATGTGACACTCAATTCAATTCAAATCAAACTTTGTTTATAAAGCGCATTTTCCAAGGAATACCTTTCACAGCATACCCCACACCATACCCCACAAAGCCAGCCGAATGTGACAGTGGCAAGGAAAAACTCCCTGATGTCATGTAGGGAGAAACCTTAAGAGGAACCCAGCCCAGTAGGGGGAGCCCATCCTCCTCTGGCTGGCTCAGTTAATAGACAAGGCACGGCCAGCTCAACTTCCAGTCAATCTGATCAGTTCAGGGCAGGTTGTATGACACCGTCCTTTGTGACCAGACATACAGCAGCAAACCCCTGCGCAGCTTACTGCCATAGTTTCCAAAGGTCACTGCTGAGGCTTGGTCGAACAGAGTTTCTAGAATGCACAGTGCCCTGTTAGCGGGCTGCTGTTCCCAAAGCTAGCGGCCCACCAGCATTTAGCTAATTTTGCGCCACAGCGTTCTGCTGGCGCATAGTTGGGGAGCAACAGTCACGATGACTATCAGCTGAATGCAAAATGACAGGTGATTGGTCCTGCTGCTAGTGGACCACTGTGGTGCCGATTCTGTCGGGCTCACAGCTGTCACAGGTCGGGCCGATTCACACCAGGTCGCTGTTTGTTCTCAAACACTTGAGAGTGAGCAGTGGCACGCAAGAGAACGCACTGCGCTACACATTGAACTTCCTGGGAGTAGACTCCGCCAGCTATAGGTCTCTGTCTCTCCCTCTCACAAGCACATTGCCTGTGGTTATTCTCATGGGTGGTGTCCATTCTGTTTTAGCAGAATTAACACAGCATGCAGAAACCAGGAACCATTGTCTTTTAATTATAGGCTGAAAATCGGAGAAAACCTGAGCAGCAAATTAGAGTTTTCCATTAAGGTTATCATTTCAGGAAAAATGGACAGGCAATTGGCACTATTTGCCTTTTCTCTGAAACTCCACTGAGAAAGAATGATTGCTTCCAGGTGTGATATTGAATTTTCACAGTATTGCCTCAGCCAAACATGGGTGATAGGCACTGAAAATCTGTGTGCACTTGCATGTGTCTATCTTTCTGTTTGTGTGCATAAAGTGCTATTCGCATTGAACCAATATCATCAGAGAACGGGTAATGGAAGTATTACTGAGCATGTGCTTAATTGAAGCATTAGGAAGAGAGAGAGAGAGAGAGAGAGAGAGAGAGAGAGAAAGAGTGTGTGTGTGTGTGTGTGTGTGTGTGCACATGCTCGTGTGTGAGTGAGACAGCTAAAGAGAAAGAGAAAGTATTTATTGACAAAGAGATGCTCAGTCACTGACACACCCTGAGATGTAAAGTTAAGCAGGTGAAAAAGCACCCTCTACTGGTGGGAGAGTTCAGTCTTCCCACTGGCGAACTGAACTGGCAGTGAAATTGACATAACTGTCCAGCTGTCAAATGGTGCAAAATGGCCGCTGGACATGCCAAGCAGGGGCCAACAGTTTGGGTCTGCTCCTAAAACGATGGAGCAGATCATCAGGATGAATAATTCCGGGTCGAACCTGCCAGTCACAAGACTTATTCGTGTCCTGCTTTATTCGTTCGTGAAAACCAGCCATCCCGTGAAACCAGCACCCCAGCTCGTTACTCTGTGGTGCCGAACGCAGAGGGAGGAGATGGCTGAAGGCTCGGGCTGGCAGGCCAGGCGTTGGCAGGCAGCCCAGAGCGTGTGCGCACGTGAGGCAGGATTTTACACTTCATGCCTCACCAGGCCTTTTTTTAGCCCTGATCAGGTGAGCAGGTGGGAAACCAGAGCCTCTTTTCACCGCGCGGCGGAGGAAGCGTATGTTTGAGGTGCGAGATGAGAGATAAAAGAACGGAACGAGAGTGAGACAGAGCGCGCGGGGCAGGATGACTTGGATTTTTTTTTTATCAGCACTGTTTGACTAAAAAACATGAAAGAAAATCATCCATCGCTCTCGACTGTGATATTTAAAGGGAACTGTTTTTATTACCTATACGGTCCTACAAATATTGAAAAAATGACACTTTTGACGTTTTCGCTCAGAAATGGTGGGCTTTGTATTTCAGTGATATGTATTACATCACTTCCTGACAATTTAGGTAACATACCCCAACACTGGATGCACCAGCCGTAAAAATCTATGACACACACTCTATGGTTCTGGTTGGGTGGCAGGAAGAGGACGGAACGGGTCTCACCTGAAGTGCAGGTTCTTGAAGGTGAAGTGGGTTTCTACGATCCCGGTGGTCTTGACTCGGGTTCTGAGGATGTCCTGTTCTGTGGGCTGGTAGTCTGGGGCGCCGATCCGGTCTAGGCTGTCAAGGTAGCTGGAGAGAGAGGGAGGGAAGGGGGCGGAGAGACAGAGAGCGAACGCGTGAAGCACAGCCCAGACCAAATAAACGCGACGCGACTGAACCGTTTCAGTGTGCTGCAGTGAGGAGTTGCAGCAGTGTGAACTAACACGTCTCAGAACTCCCGATGCCGGCGCTTGTCGTTGCGGGCGATTCAAGTTGTCTAATGGCGGGTGGCAAGTTTTAGAACGTCGCGAAGAGTCGCGTGTCGCAGCTCGTTGGCCTGAACTGGCCTTGAGAGAAAGACGGGATCGGACCTGCACATGAGAGGATCACTGTCTGTAGTCCCCGTGTGTAATTGAGCTGCCTGCCCATTCCCGATAACTCAGGGTCCGGCTGCGCGCTGGACAAGCCGAGGCGGCTGAAAATAGAGTGTGTGGTGATCGATAGAAAGATGACAGACCTGCCTCTGACCTCTCAAATGAACATCTCTGTGTAACCGAGAAGAACAAACAAGAGGCAGAGCTGTCTGAGCAGGGTGTGAGCTCACAGTGTAAGTCATTTCCCGGAGCAGGACATTCAGAGATTATGAAAAACTATCAAACGGTCAACCCAATCAACTGGCAAGTCAGCCTGCAGACAGCTATTTCTTAAATGGCAAAGCCAATTAACTTCTTATGTAAACCACTGCTCCACACTGCTGCTCTGACCGCTGCTCCACAATGCAGCTCTGACCACTGCTCCACACTGCTGCTCTGACCACTGCTCCACACTACTGCTCTGACCGCTGCTCCACACTGCTGCTCTGACCACTGCTCCACACTACTGCTCTGACCACTGCTCCACACTGCTGCTCTGACCGCTGCTCCACAATGCAGCTCTGACCACTGCTCCACACTGCTGCTCTGGCCGCTGCTCCACACTGTGTCTCTGACCACTGCTCCACACTGCTGCTCTGACAGCTGCTCCACACTGCTGCCCTGACCACTGCTCCACACTGCTGCTCTGACCACTGCTCCACACTGCTGCTCTTCACATCGCTACTCCACACTGCTGCTTTGACCACTGCTCCACACTGCTGCACACTGCTGCTCTTCACACCACTGCTCCACACTGCTGCTCTGACTGCTGCTCCACACTGCTGCTCTTCACACCACTGCTCCACACTGCTGCTCTGAACGTCACTCTGCAGTGAGAATCATGTTGCGTCATCTGACTGTTATAAATATTCTGGAGCCTTGGGGTGGAGCCATGGAGGGCCCCAGCTGTCAGAGTTTTTTTTCTAATGGCTCTCGCTCTCTCTCTCTCTCACTGCCTGGTCTCTTAGTGACAGCCATGTCATCTCAGCTAATGACTGTCTCTTTAAATACCCGGGCAAGGACATACACACCCACCTGCGCACATGGTACACACCCAAGCAAACACACACACACACACACACACACACACACACACGCACATGCACGCACGCACACACACACACACACACCTGCTTGCGTAGAGACATATCAACAAACACCAATGCATATGAGTACACACATACAGTACGCATGCACAAACACACACAAACTCAACCTGGAACCTGGAATACTTGAACATATGCATGTACACCTGCTTGAACACAGATATATGTGCATGTAACCACTCACACACACCCACGCATACACTCAAACTCACTAGTCAGTTTATACAGAGACATATTGTTCTGTGCATCCGTAAACTCACATTACATTCCCTCTCTCTCTCTCTCACACACACACACACACACGACATGAATACACACAGAATATATGCCTGTGAGCTGGTACCATGTTTTCCCTCACAGATGGCACTCTGCTTTAAACTGGGGTGGGGGGGGGGGGTGTATTGCGGAGCAGCTGCAGGGTTTGGTAGCAGCCTTTTAACATTCCAGCACCACCCCGGGGGTCAAAGGTTGGGCGTCTGGCCGATACCACATCGCACCGTCCTGCAACAGCCTTATTAATCAACTCACATTGAGCCAAAGGCTGGAAATGCCTTGTCAGTGCTTATTTTATTTCTGATGGTGGTTTATGAGGAATATAAACGCACCGCCACACTATTCTCTTTATAACCAGGTAAGAGACTGAGCCGGGCTCCATCGGGACTGTGCGTTCCCGTGCCAGGCTCAGTGTAAGTGGCTCTGAGCCCAGAACTCAGACGCTCGTTATAAATCTCGCGCAGGGAACGGGACGCGGCGGACGCTGGCTGTTACTCACGTCTCCACTCGGCTGGCGGCGAGAGAGGGAGAGCGGCGGCAAAGAGAGAGAGAGAGAGATGGCGGAAAGGGAAGGAGAGAGCGAGAGCAAAAGAGAGAGAAAGGCTTGTCTCACCACTTTGTCAGATATCATTCCATGTGGTGGGCTGTTTGTCTCTCTCGCTCTCTTGATCACTCTTCTCTCTCTCCCTCTCTCTCCCCCTCTCCCTCTGGTGCATCCAGCATCCATTTACTTCTGACCTTATCCCTCTCTTTCCTCATCCCTCTCTCTGCCAGCAGCTACAGCCTGCAGCCACCTCCTCCTCTGCCCGCACCTCCACCTCCTCCTCCAGCGTTGTCGTGGCTAACCTGCATCTGAACTGGCTGATAGTTTTCCTTTACCAAGCTACAGCGCAGCAGCAAACTCCATCAAGCAAGTGCTTCACCGGTTCTGCTGAAGAATCACTTTGGCAGGGCCCGGCTCTGCTCAGGCTGTCACGTGCTAGCGTTAGCGTAGCATAAGCAATAAAATAAAAAGAAGAGGCAGCTCTCTCTTGCGCTCACAGCCTGTTATTGAGTGTCAGACCTGAAGTAGACCACGAAGGCTGTGAAGCTGCTAAAACACTGCTGAAATTCCTGCTGAGACACTGCAGTTAGTGTATACCTGTTTTATGCACACCCAGCTGTGCTGAAAGACCTGGCTCCCCACCACAGTGGCTAGTAATGACTTTTAGTGCCCCCCAGGGGTCAGGATTACTGCAAATGGCGCTCGTCCCTGTACAAGACTGGTTGAGATAATTATGTTGCTCAAAAAGTCACCCTTCTGACAACTGATAGAACCGGTCACTGTCTTCGTCTCATTCTATGAAATACACAGCTCAGGCTAGATATGAAGCCACAAAACTCTCCGATTTCACTCTCCTCCATTTCTACTCATTCTCCTTACGTTTAAATTGTCATCTCTATCTTTACTTCATCCCTTTCCTATTACCCCTGCTCCTTCCTCTCTCTCTCTCTCTCAAATCCGAAGCTTACATGCTTTATTGACAGAATATTACATACGGAAATATATTTGAACATAAATATGATGATTAATCAATAAATGTTGTACATAACTGACAACAACTATGACAACAACTCTCTGTCTCTCTCTCCCTCTCTCTCTCTCTCTCTCTCTGCATGATGAATTGTTTATTATCAAACAGACACTGCCAATACAAATTTCTGCCAGCTTTATTTGTGGAAGATTTGCATGTGAGCAGGTTTAAACTGTGGACCATCTGCAGCAGTTTGCTCTCCAGTCTTCAGGGCATGGTTATTTTCTCCTCCAGCAGAGACCTATGAAACTACTCTGGTAAATTTTAAAATGATGGTCTGGCGGGTAGCGCATCCTTTTAAGGCGCTGTCTCAGTGCAAGGAAAGGCCCCACGGTCTTGTAAGGAATTTATGCTGCGCCAGCGCTGACTGTGGCCAGCAGGGGGAGCGTCTCAGGGTTTCGGAATGACAGCGTCTCAACCCACACCAGCGACCACCTCCGGTCAAACAGCCACGCGCAAGTCAGACAGTTGAGCTGCGCATACAGCGTCTTCCACCGGTGCATGTTAGCGCAGGCCCGGCTAGCCAACCGCAGCGTGAAGAGAAGCTGTGGCAGACATCGTGTGCTTCGGAGGACAGAACGTTTTTGACCTGCGTCGTCTCAAACTGACACTGGAGGTTTCAATGAGCTGGGCTCACTGTGAACATGATTGGCCATTCGAAATCATGGAGAAAAAGCGGAGAAAGCATTAAAAAAAACTGTAACTCATAACTGTGAAAAATGATCAGCTGAGAAAATTGAGCATATCATCAGTAGTCAACAAAAGCCTCCATTACGAGCGACTGAATGGCCAAATAATGCCAAGCTGTTATTTTTAAAACGCCCCAGTACTAGACTGCAGCGTAAGCCTCATATCATATTCTCCTTCAGGAGCAACTCCTGCTGATAAGATATAAGATAAGATATACAGGGACATAAAGGCTGCCACTTCACCTTACAGTAAAGTGTGTGTAAAGTGAGCATTTAGCAGAGTAGATGAGTCACCTAACCTGTGATAGTACTGAAATAAGGCATCACACTCACGCTTCCTCCATCTGCTGAAGCGTTTATCATTGCTAATGTTATCTGAAGGTTAACTGTGGCCAGTAGCTGATCATCTCGGGTTGTTAGGGGGAGGAGTTTGCAGTGGGCGGTTTACCATGTGGACACTCCACTCGCCCAATCATCAATGTTTGATGCCACCTCGGGAGAGGACAGTTATGTGTTGCTAGATCCTGTGATGATGGCGTAAATCTTCCCTCTCGCTCTCCTTCTCCTCCGTCCTCCCTCTCTCCCTCTTCCCCCTTCCCCCTGCCTCGTTCCTCCCATCCATCCAGCTGTTGGGAGGTGGAGCTGGCGGGGAACGGGGTGGAGAGGAGAGGAGAGCCTCCGATATCTCAGCTGGAGAAGCTGTCCAGGGGACAAACAAAGACAGAACTGCTGAGACCCTCCTACAGGACCTAGGGCCTGGAGCCGAGCATGAGACTGCCACTGCACCGTAAGGCCCAGCCAAGGGAAGAGGCTTAACTCCTCCGTGGGGCCCAGTGATTGATGGACCTGCTCCACGGTGGGGCGCTTTGATGTGACGAGAACAGAGGCAGATCCAACTGCATCATGGGCCTGCGTTATGGGACAGGCAGCGCTACTACAGGGTTTGGTGATGGACAGTTACTTCTCCAGTGTGAAGCCCAGTCATCTCCACCATGAGGCTCAGACAGGAATAACTCCAGGCTCCAGTGTCCGAACGCCAGGACAGCAGACTTTCTGCACAGAGCCTTGTGGGCCGGGGTCTTACGATGGACTCCGCTCTCGATTGCTTCAGCAGAACCACTTTATCTCAGCCGGCTCACTTTGTGTTAAATTGGTTGCAAACTAAAAGGTCACTTGACTTAAGACAATGCATCACAGAGGACTTATCCAGGGCAAGTACTGCACATGTGAGTGATGAAAAAATAATGACTAAATGATGTAAAAAAAAAAAACTGTCTGTACAAATAGGAAAGTTCTTCACAGGCAGCCGGATGGCTCATCCTGGTAGGGGTGTGGATGAGCTCCATGGTTCGCTGCAGAATTTGTACAGTGCCAGTTCTGACTGTGGCTGACACCCCCACAGGGCAATACATAATGTAATTGCACTCTAGCAACCCCTGCTAGCCAACTAGATGCCCACAGGCTACTTGTTCAAGCTGCACATGAAATGTCTTCCTCCATTTTATGTCTGTGCAAGCCCAATGGTTGCAGAGATGGAAAGTCCAGGGGTCAGAAAGTCCTGCCATGTGTTTCTTCCACCCATGAACTCACCCAGCTGATTTCACCTATTAGTTCCACCTCCTGGCTGGAAGAATTGTGCTAATTAGCAAATCCAGTTGACTGGAACAAAAAACTACGGAGGAATTTTACTTTCTGAACCTGGATGGCTTTTCCACCACACTGAACGCTTCTGGATAAGACAGCATGACATCACCATGTTTCACAGGAGACAACATGCTTGTGTGTGCTTTCCTGCTTTTTTCCCCCACCCCCACCTCCCCTAAGGTATATATTTGTTGCTTCCCTCTATGTTTTCATAAAAAACATTTTTTAATCCCCTTTTATCCTTTGGCTTTTATTTAATGGTCCTACAGTGACCCAACCCACCCCATGAGAAGCCCCATTCCCTTCAGCCCTTCCACCACAGTAAGACAAAGAAATAATAATACTAAAAAACAAGCACACTTTCTTTCCCATAACAAACAAATGAAACAGAATTTACATTCACACCGACATCTACATATAAAGCGAAATGTGTGTTTAGACGGAAATGAAAATGGAAATATCAGCTCACATAAACTGACAGCGGCACTGGACGCTGGGGAATACAGCTGAGCACACTGTCTGAGTGAGGAAAAATCTGTCTGTATATATGACAATAAGACTACTGTTAGTGTAAGGACAACTGTCTCTTTGAGTGTAAGGACTTCTGTCTGTATCAGTACAAAGATGACTGTAGGACTGATGTAATCGAGCCAGTTACAGTGAACTCAGTTGGTCTGGACTGGATATGAACTGAGGATTGAGGGCATTAAGTTTGTGGATATTTCAGGCTTTGAGATGAGAGAGAGAGCGAGTGTTTAATCATTGATGAGTTCATATTGCGCGTGTCCTGGTTAAAGCTTTGACAGGTGACGGGGGCCTGCTGCGTTCTGTTTTTTTGATGTGTGCCGAGCTACTTGCAGATTTTTTTGAGCACACAAGAATCTCAGCAGTGGCTGACAGCACACAGCACCTACTGCCAGACAGACTGGCCAGCACCAATCCACCCATACACATATACTCAAACACACACACACACACACACACACACACACATATATATATATAAAAACACATGCAAATACCCACGTGCCCGCACTAAACAAACACACAAAAGTTACTGATCCACCATCCTGCTTTGAAGTACTAATTTACACAGCGGCTAGAGCAACCGAAACCACTCCTCTGGCATTCCAGCTGCATTGTCCAGCGCGGCCTGCAGGGGGCTCAGTACTCACTACTGGGCGGAGTCGTTGAGCTGGTATTCGCGGGCGCGGCTGAAGCACTCCTGGATGCCGGAGTCGGACCAGAGGCGGATCATGGCGCCGAGGAGCTCGGGGGAGTAGGGCTCCGTGTCCTCCATGCGGCTCACCACGTCGCACACCATCTTAGCGTCCGCCTGGATGGGAGAGAGGAGGGGGAGAGAGAGAGAGAGCCGCGGTGAGGTTCACGCCGGGAAGTCAGCAACCCTGCTCAGAGCGTAGCCTCACACAGCACAGAACAGCACAGAACAGCACACATCAGCGTGCTAGCATAGCTTTCACACTCAGGTATCCATCAGATCAGAGCACAGGGTCGTCAGGCGCACGCTAACGCTTCTTTAGCCGGCGCGTTCGCGGCATCCCCGTCCGCGCGACAGCGAGCGCCGTCCCGAGACGGCGAGGTGAGAATGTCCTGAGGGCTCTTGAGACCCGGCCGTCTGGGTTCCAAGGCCGCCGTGACGCGAAAAAAAAAACCCTCGCAAGCTGAAACATGTACGCGCACATACATCGCCGTGTGCGTAGCCTGTCCGTGTAGCGCTCGCAAGCCCCCGCACGCGTTGCGCCATTGCTCATTTGAGCTCAGGCGTGTCCCGAGAGGCCTGCCCAGGACAGTTTCTGCTGGCTGCACCATCCCTGCCGGACAGCGAATTCGCTCCAGCGCGCAGGCTGGAAATGCCCTTGCTGTTTGACCTTCGTGTGTAACCACGGCGACCTCCTCAAGAATCTCAACAGCTGAGGCGGGGTGCCGCAGAAGTGACAGTGACACACTAATCCTCTGACCTGTGAACCCTTGACCCCCCCCCCTCCCCCCCCCCACAGCAGCTGAGCCTGTCCCAGAGCCTCCGTATTCCGGTATTCCCACTATCCAACATTCCCACAGGTGGACACAGGGAAGAGCTGGGCGTGGGGAGGGGGGGGGGTGGCTGTTTCTCTATCTCTCAGATGAAAGGAAGGGGGAGGAGAGAGAAACAGAAAGAAAGAAAGAAAGAAAGAGAGGCAGAAAAGAGATTATTTATTTTGCTTTTCTGTAATATGCATAGGCTTTGGCAACACCATTGTGTGTCTGTCAGGCAAATAAATCAAATAGAAATTGAAGAGTGAGAGAGAGAGAGAGAGAGAGCAAGTAAATGAGCAAACCCCCACTGCAACCAACAGCCAATAAAGACAGAGCTGCATTCCTCAGTATGTGTGAGAAATACAAACAAATCATAGATTTTTCTTCCCCAAATTTAGAATACCCGATCCAACCGTGCCAGGAACACAACTCAGGAAAGAGGGAGAGAAAGAAGAGGAGGCGTCAGAAGGAGCTGTGACGCCCAGGCTCACAGCTTGGGTCTGTGAGTCCTTGGGCGTCTGGTCACCAGCCGCGACATCACACCTGCTCACTGTCGCCCCCTGCTGTCTGCCAGGATGTGATTAGCCAGGAGTAACAGATGATGATCGCTCTCTACACCAGTGCTTGTGCTTGCACGCACACACACAGACACACAGACACACAGACACACACACACACACACACACAGCTGCAGGGCACTGCAATCTGTTCACACACAAACAGTTGGACTGGAGTGTCAGAGAGAATCTTACTATTTCGAGGGGAACATAAATCGAGAGAGAGAGAGAACAGAGAGAGAGAGAGAGAGAGAGACAGATAAAAAAGCAAAACATGTAATCAAAAAGGTAAGAGGACAGAAAGACGCCATTGCAGAGGAATACAGGGAGAAGGAAAGTAAGATGGAAAAGGGAATAAGGAGAAAGGGCTGAGATCAGCCAGAGAGGGAGGGAGCAAAAGCAATAGAGATAGAGAGGGAGGGAGGGAGAGAGAGAAACAGAGCAGAAGACATCCCATCACTCCACGCAGACCTCATTAGGCAGCAGAGTGGAGGCAGGACAGGACAATATGGCCGTGATCATCCCTCCGCAGTGATAAGTGTTGGAGTCTCAAACCCAAGAGTACAGCAAGGGCTGGGAGAGGCATGGCCACTTACCCACCCCCCCTTCCCATCTCTCTCTCCCTCACTCTCTCTCTCCACCTCTCTCTCTCACCTGGTTCCACATCCACTCCTCTCCACATTACATTGTGCGCTGCGCACCATTGTTTGGCTTTGCAGAGTGGACACCCCACTGGAAGGCTCTTCACACATTCTGGGGTGTAATACGCAGCTGTGCTTTAGCTTTGGGGCGCTCAGGCTAGCTACCTCGCTCACAGGCATGCCTCTCCTGGCACACAACCATATGTCCCTCCATTACAACCGTCAGAATCCAACCTTCAGCTGCCGTGCCTCAGTATCTCCGGCCCAACACCCTGTTCAGTTCCCAGGGAAAAGTTACATGTCGGCTTTGGTAGATTCTCCTTCTTCCCATATCTCCTTCTCTTCCTCCCTACTCGTGCTCTTCTGCTTCCCCTCCCGCTCTCTCGCTCTCTCCCTCTCTCATATTCCCCTCGTCCCTCCTCTCCCCCTAATCCAGTTACAGAACCTTCCGGAACAGCGTGGAGGTCGCGGGAAAGTCGCGACCACTCTCATGCCTCGCACTAAGGAGAGAGCGCGGCCGACGAGCACGGATGGGGCAGGCCGAGAGTGAAAGACGCCACTTCAGGAGAACAGAGAGACAAAGAGAGACAGAGGGAGGGAGGGAGGGAGGGAGAAAGAGGGAGGGAGGGACCTCTGAGGACGGTGACGTCATGGGCATTGAGCAGAGCCGAACTCCCCGCTGATTGTCCCTGGTGATAAAGAGCCCTGCGTTCACACAGGGGGGGCCAGGAGCCCATCCCCCCCCCCCGCCCCCAGGCACTCAGGGGCGCAGCTGCTGCCAAGAGGCTCAAGAGCTTAAAACGGAGGAGCCGCGCCTCCTTCTCGACCTGCGCCCAGCTACCATGCAGCGCTTTGGGGCGGGCGGGCGGGCCCGACGGTCAGCACCCGCTATCGATTGGGGCCGAGGCGATTAGCCGGCGAGCCATTAGCGCACATCATCGCTAGGAGCTCGCGGAACAAACAGGGGTCTCGGAGGAAGCCGGAGCGGGGCCCCCTCCTCCCCCCTCTCACTCCTCTTTCCTCCTCCTCCTCCTTTCTCCTCCCCACCGCTCCTCCTCTCCTCTCCTCTCCTCTCCTCCCTCTGAGCCTGACCTTAAAGTACAGAGCCCTGCTCAGAGCGCAGCTGGATGGGGGCCCACAAGATGAGCAACCCCCCCGAGGAGCGCTGCACACGGGAGGGGCAGCACACTCTGCCTGCGACCCCAGGCGGCGCCCCCCCTCCCATCCAACCCCCCCCCCCCACCCCACCCCACAAGCCCCATGTCCCCAGGCGCCCCCTCACAGTCTGAGAGGCGCTGGTTTCCACACTGCGTCAGACTTAATGAAGATCATATTCAAATGTATTCAGCGTATCAGGGCTGCAGCACCCTTCCCCACACCCCTCCACCCCCACCCCCACCCCCACCCCACCCACAACCCCGCCCCGCCCTGTTCCCCCATCAATCCAACACACCTTCTCCTGGCCGACGACAGCCCCCAACCCCCCCAACCCTAGCAGTCAGTGGGCGTGTGGCCTCAATCGGAGATTGGAGTGGAGGTACTAGAGATGGGCAGTGCTCTCAACACAGACCAATCACAGCCTTCTGTAGCTCGAGCCACACCTTCCCACATACGCAATCTCCCCTGTGCATGAGGACCAGTGCTGGTGCCCTCCTCCTGCCTAAGCTCCTGTACTTCAGTATGCGGCAATCAGAGCTGAACCAGAGCCCAACCGCAGCCTGCAGGCCCCCGAGGCCCAGAGCACCGCCCGACACAGAGCTGTACACCAACATAATGCCTCTCCTCCCAGCATGCACCTCTTCACGGGTTGCCAGTATACGCAGACGCACCCTGGAATGCATCGGGCCTTTTGCCTTTTGTGCGTGGAGGGAGTGGGGGGGAGGGGGGGGGGGGAGGGTGCCCCGCCTAAATTGTTGCGCCGAGCGGCGAATGATTAGCTCTTTGAGTTCCCGTCAGATCCGCGGGACGCACAATGGCCTTCCATTTGGCCCCCGCGAGAGCAGGAGGGAGAAACAGCCTTAATCAGCAACCATTCACGGAGGTTTCGCTCTCACAGAAAAGAAGAACACGGGGAAAGGGGGTGTGTGGGGGGGGGGGCGGAGGGAGGGGGGTCTCATTTGAATTGCAAATGAGGCGCTCCGCTCCCGATTTTCCCAGTGCGTCCCACGGGACACGAAAACCACCCGGGGTGGGTGGGCAGGACGAGGGAGCGCGGTTAGCTATGGGACGCTGGAGGTCTAACTGGAACCCGACTGGTGTGCCGAAACTGCGCAGCCCTACCTCCGAGACCAACGTCGGCACGGTAACACCCACAGGACAAGAAAAACCGATACTGGATTAAAGATAACCTACACGGCTAAATGTTGCCATGAATCTACTCTGATAGAGAAGCCTATTTTTAACTTGTGTGGTTCCTATTGGCTCACCCAGACACCCATCGTGATAAACCATATCATGCAGTAATCCCACTTCCCCAGACCATACGCAGGGAATAAAGAACGCCAAGCCATGGAGCACTCAAATGTTAATAATCACCAAGGAAAAGGCAATTATAAAATATGGCAATTGTTGGTTAAGTATTTAAATGTAATATTAATTATTTTTATATATTATATATGTAACAAGGATACTAAACCAGTCATAAACATACTAAACATGCTAACATACTGAAAGTCAACTGCAGTGAGATGTGTGGTACAGTGTGTAGGGCAGCCTACTCTCGAGCCTTATACTGTGCAGTTCCCTTGCGTGGGTGGGGGTTTGGTCCCCACTGTGGTCCCTTCCCAATCTGTAACTCTCCCTGCTTTCTACCTGTCTGAATAGCACAAAAATTATAAAAGAAGGTGGACTGTCTTGCCCTCCTTAAAGAGAACCCAACTGTACGGAAATGTATTTCTCGCTCACTGTTCTTTAGCCTGAGCAACTTGCGTTCCCCGTACCAGCATACACACACTCTTGCTAGACTGTGTGTTTTCACTCCCTTCCAACCCATACACACACACATACACACACACAGACAGAAGAACTTTCTTTTTTTAAAGGTACACCAAACAGTCAGGATTTTTAAAATAACATATTTCACAATGTACCCATCCAGTCCCCTCACCACTCCAATTTCCAGCAGTAAGCTGAATCGTGAGTTTCAGACATAATTTTTAGTTTACCTGCCGGCTGTATTTTTTGCAGGTCATCTGGGTAAAAGCGCTGTTGGGCATCTATTGGACATACTGTATGTTAGGAATGATTCACCAACATTCCTAACACATGTTGCAGTGCTTAGTTTTGCCATGGCTACATTCATAAGACCCTGGAATGTCTCTCTGGATGGCATTCGACTGGTAAATCCAAGCTCTTACTCAAGCAAGATTTAAAAAGGAAGGAAAAAATAAAAGCTCTCACTTGACCCTAATTAGCTCAAGCATGCTAAATGAGGGGTGGTTTGAAACTGTCTGTGGCTCAAGAGAATATAATAGCATCTTAGCCACTGATTATGCCTGGGTCGACCACTTCTGTGGCGTTAAAAGCCCTCTTCAGAGATCAAACCCCTGTGACAGGAGAAAGCAATGCTCTCGCACTGCCTGGACCTCCATCACAAAGCTGATGAGAGATTCATTACTAATAGAAATACACTAATGCGTCTCCTGTCCCAAACTACTTCCTGTTCTAACCAAAGTCCAGATACAGTGTCAAGATACAGCACTGCAACACTTTACAACAGCTATCTAGGAAAATATACACGATTGTGCTGAAAAAATAACTATTTACAATTATTCAATAATCACTTTCCTTGCTATTTATCATTCTATTTTCATAAAAGTACACATATTTATGATATATGCTGCATCATATTCAATTCCCTAAAGAGTGCAGCTATGGAGGGTTTTATGTCACCTTATCCAGATATGGGTTCCCTGGCCAAGATGAACTCTGTGTGCTAACCCAGGACCAGTCTAAACATCGGCTCTATGGCTGGGAGTGTATAAGTTAACACTGATCCAGGATCAGTGTTTATGAGAGGCCGGCATCATCCTCTGTGGCACGAACACTTCCCCATCTGCTGTGCCACTCACTGCCAGGAGCCTGTCTCCCTGGAAACAAGCCGCTGGAACTGCTCTGAAATCAACGCCTAAAAGGACGTGTTTTTTTTCCTGGAATGTGAAGGGCAACAGCGACACATTAAAAAAGGCGTCAGGCTAGGCTAGTGGATACACTCCCGACGCTACTGCGGTCCGAAATGACAAAGGCCACACCTTCTAACTGGAATTCTCCCTGCTGTCACCCAAAAGCTCTTCAGCAACGTGTGTGTGTGTGTGTGTGTGTGTGTGTGTTTGCGTGCGTGTGTGTGTGTGTGCTCTGCGTAAACCTCAGCACAAAATATCAGCAGTTTGCCCCCCAACAAATCCCTCTCTGAGGTCACAAGGCACAGCATGGAGCTGTCTTCGATCAATTTATGGGATACTTTACTGTCACACTGCAAAAGTGTGAAACTGGTGACAACAGCTACACAGGCAACACATGGGGTATGGGTGTTCTTATTTAGTGGATATATGGTAAAAAGTATGGGGATAATAAAAAAGGTCATAGTTCATATAATTCTGTATACCCATTTTTTGCACGATGGAAAACTAGCAGGTAGATATTCTAAAATGAAGAGCACAAAATATTCACGCCACTGCAAAATCACATCTTAAATGATGTAAACAGGACAAGGCAACCTTGCTGGAAGGAGGTCTGATGTAGCTTGCATAGTGATTGACAACTGTCAGATCAACTAACTTGCCTCCTGGACTCTCTATAACTGCATGATCTTCCTGTCTTTCCATAGCCACACCAAGACATCTGATTTCTTAATAAAAGATACTGAACCATACTTCAAGCTTGTTTACACCACAGTACATGCTGTTTGCATTGACCTTCTTCAGGCACCATGCTGTGCCATGAATGCACATGTTTGAAATAGCTGGCCAACAGGGAAAAATCCGCCATTTCCTACATTCTGACCATCAAAGATGAAGGGCCTTTGGGACTTGTAGTCTAAAAAGCCCATAACATGATTTGAAATGCACAAAGGATGAATTAAGTACAGAGAAGACAAGGGAAATAAAAGACTAAGAAAGCATAGATATTTCTTTCATTTCATCCAACTGTTCATTCATTCTTTCATTCATTCATAGATTGTCCACAAGGACACAACATCCCAGAACTAAGAAAAAAATCTACTGTAAGAAAGCAAGAACTGAACCAGTCACAAAAATTGACATTAGGGTCTCTTTCTGTCAGTTGTCAAGGTTTTTAGAAGGCATTGCAGATCTATTCTTTTGCTCTCTCACTTCCTCCCTGGGTAATACCAATTAGCTCTGGACACTATTGGAGTGATGTGTGTCTAAATTAACGTTAGTTTCTAAGAAAGTCCAGAAAAATCCCCCCACACACTGAGGGCTTCTGGTACTGTACTGATGCTAGGTGCTCACATGCTGGGGTTATGCTGACATCTGTTCAAGTTGTAAAGACCACATGTACTACCTCTGCAGCCAAGGCCCGAAGCTTTCTTTAAAAAGACTACACAATAGTGTACTTGTGTCTACATCAGGTTGTTTGCTGGGATCAGTGATGCCAGTCTGAGTTTGTTTCCTCTCAAATGTTTATCTCCTTAGTTTACTAGACTAACAGATGAAATACAGTAAGACAGTTTGCAGACTCATAGCACATGGAGTAAGTAACAAGTAGGCCAGCGCCACAAATGCTAGCGGGCGGAGCTAGCACGAGGGTAAAGAAATTGAAAATTCACTAGATACTAGGTGGTTCCAGCACAGCATGTGTTTGGAATGGAGTACCTTAAGGCTGTTTTCACGTCCCTTCCACAACCCCCACCCCAACCCCAACCCCTGCACAAAATCCTTGAAATATCCTGTGAATTACTGTCACAAAACAGGCCAGTTCATGACAGGAGATGGCATGCTTTGTATTCACATTTTATTTTTAAATACCGCAATGAAAATTCTTGAGTCATTCTCTGTACGTTTCTTGGAACTCAAATTGGAAACACGGTTGTTGAGTCATCCTTTCTATGTCAACCTTGAGGCTCTAACTGGCTTCTGGCCTCGCTGCTGGATTGAGATTTTTAATCTCAAATTATTTTCCATTCTCCTCACCCGTTGACGGATTACAGGTAGGAAATGAAAGACTAATTCTATTGCTGTTGGATGCTGGATCTAATTCTGGTTATCATGCTGGTGGAAGACCAGGTCTGTGTCAGCAGAAACTGCCATTTCCATTTGCCTCTCTCAGTATTACACAGGAGAACCCCAACCTCCCTCTCTGAAGGCCATCTGTTTTTTTGCCGAGTCTGCCCCCTATGGGCTGGAGGTGGTGTAGAAGGTATTACATAAATTGATTAGTCTCACTCTCGCTACCCTAAATGGCCCCTCTATTTTACCCCACCTATTTCTTTCTTTCTTTCTTTCCATGTCATCACACTGTATCTGCTTTTTATTCTGGCCAGGTCTATGTTCTCTATCGAGTTTAAATGTCTTTTTTTAATTTAAGAAAAATCCTGAATACAAACTAACGGTGCTACCCAGTCATCCTTCTGCCCTGCCGCCCTTCTGTCGTGTCACTTCATTATCCTCTTTTTTCCTCTGTCACTTCTTCACAGGTTCCTCCCTCTCTCCCTCCCTCCCTCCCTCCCTCCCTTTCTTCCTCTCTTCATGTCACATGACTGCCTGCTCCCCCGTTGCTATGGTTACTAGGCCCTTGGTTGGTGAAATGTGGTCTAAGTCGGTCTCTCTCTCCACCTCCCTCCCTCCCTCCCTCCCTCCCTCTTTCTCTCTCTTTCTGAATTATTGATCTGATGAAATATTTACCTGTTATTCTGCTTTTCCCGCTGAACGCTTCAGCGGACTCCTAATCGCCGGCGGCCCATTAAGGCTCAGATCAGAGGAGCGCTCGCGCTTGGCGGGCGGTAATGGGCTGACACGCCCTGCCCCGCCCTGCTCTGCCCGCCCTCCTCTCTCTCTCTCTCTCTCTCTCCCTCTCTCTCTCTCTCTCACATGCAGGTGCCAAACTGATGAAAGTCCTCCAAGGTCTCTTAAGCTTTGAAGTGATCATTACCAAGCACTGCTATTACTAGAACCAGCATATACATTGCAGAATCAATTAATATGCCACCTAATGACCATCCGGACCATACGTCGGTCCCCTAGCTGTCTCCATGAGATACAGGACTACTTTCAATTCTCTTTGTAAGGAACTTCTCAGTCGTATTTTAAAGGAAACAGCCAAC
This sequence comes from Anguilla anguilla, assembly GCF_013347855.1. Lineage (NCBI taxonomy): Eukaryota > Metazoa > Chordata > Actinopteri > Anguilliformes > Anguillidae > Anguilla > Anguilla anguilla. Next base: position 17,550,206 of record NC_049205.1, on the reverse strand, counting down.
AGTGGGTTGACTGTTTCCAGTGAGTGGAAAACAGCATGAATAATGGGAAGAAGAGAAATGTGAAGACCACGTCCGCAGTATTTGGGGCAAACCTTGCCCGAGAGTGAGCGTGGCGTGCAAATGGGAGCAGAACAGGACGCCCTGTCTCCACGCCTATATTGCCAGGCAGTGTCTTCATGAAGACCCCCCACTACTGCAGCTGCTGACATCACAACACCTGTTGCCAGGCAGAACTGGACAAAGCAAGACCACGCATGCATGTATATACGCAACGAAACTTACGATATACTTATGATATACACAACAAAAACACCACACACATTCACACGCGCACACACAAACACCACACACACACATACACGCACACACTCACACACAAACACCATACACACACACGCACACGCACATACACACACCACACACACACACACACACACACACCACACACACACACACATGCACACACACACACACCCCAAACACACACACACACGCATTCCAGGAAATGGCAGGAGTTGAAAGACAAAACTCTTTGCTTCACTGCCACTCAGGCTGGCAGAGAGCTACACAACACTCTGGACAAAATTAGATTTAAAAGGCCGTGAGAGTGTTGGGAGACATTTTACATCACTCTCTTTCTTTTCTCTCCTCCGATCTTTTCCTCTTCCCCTCTCTCCTTTTGGCTGCCCCCCCCCCACCCTCTGAGCAGTAATGGAGTTGGGAGGTAGAGCACAAATACAGCAATGGGACTCAGACCGGGATAAGAGAAATTACTGTATTACTGTTGACTGTGTTCCTGGAAATCTCTACACTTTTCTCACTCACAAGCACACAGACCAATAATAATACACAACCTGAGTCATGTTTGTAAGTTAAAAACAATACCTTTTAAAAATGTTGTCATGCTGCACAAAACTGGTCATCTGATTTGCCACCGTAATACAATTCCCATCAGGTGTTTTACCAGCATCCCACAGACATTTTAGACAAAGGCTTTGCAAGGAACTATGGGAGCCTGAGGCAAGGGAAACGGAAATTACTTCACAGGTTCGGCTTTAAGAAAAAATGTGAAAGATGGGAGCATCAAACATGCAGAATTGCTGAAGTGGCAGATGATGTGCACGTGTTTGGACGACTGATTTTGAAATCATACTGATAAAGGTTGCAGAGAGGATTGAACGCTGACGTATGTACATATACTTTTCATATTTTATGGCACCAGGAGCGCCCAGTCTGCTATCTTAGAAAGCAGAGCTTTGCATATATTACGCTCAGGGTGTTTGTATTATTGTGTTATTGTAAGATATATTTCGTAATATTGGGCTGAATTTTCCCTTTATTCAGCAGACAGCTTAGTTCAGGGCCCCTACCTCAGCTGAACCTGAATCCCTGGCTCACCCCCACCCCCACCCACCCCCACCCACCCCACCCACACCCCCCACTCCTGAAAATGACAAACCACACGGAAATCCTCTGACAACTAAACGCAGATCTGATTCAACATTTCAGTTTTTAATACGTTTGCTTAATCTATTTTGAGCCGTTAAATAATTCATAGTTTCAACAGAACTACCAGCTCCCCCGCTGCCTACCCCTCCCCACCCCCTAGGTTTAAAATAAAAAATAAAAAACCTAAATGCATAAAGTGGGTAAAGCAGAGGGGCGCTCTGGGTCCCTCTGTGTGAATAGGTGATGCCCGGGGCGCATTCCGAGTCGTTCCCAGAGCGACGATAACGGGAAGATCGGATCTGGGTCGGGCCCCCCTGCCCCCCCCCCACAGGAGATGGAGGTGGGGTAGCCGGCCCAGATGGGGGATTCTGAAGGAGGAGGAGGGAGAAAAAAACCTCTGCAGTCACGTGCAGGGATAATAAAATAAATAATAAATGATAAATAAAGAACCCCATTCAGGCCAGCCATCACTTGATTACAGTGTGGCTTTAATGAATGATATAAAAAAAACCACGTCTCTGACACAGGACTTGTGTCAGCTCAGCGATGAAAGTGGGCGGAGCTTCTTTTTATGGTCTGCTGATGACGGTGGGTATTTTTTCAGCCTCGGTCTTTCCTTAGTCTTTTCTCTTTCTTTCTCTTTCCCTCTCCTTCTGCTGCTACTCCTTGCTCCCTTCCCCCTTCTCTCTTTTCCTTCCTTTTTCTCGCAGTTATCCTCTCCCTCTCACTCTTTCTATTCCTCCTTTTAAAACCCCCTCTGTTTCATCTTTTTCTCATTTCCCTCTGCTTCTTTCCACAGTTCCTCCTTTTCAATCATCCTCTGGTTTTTTCACACCTTCTGTCTTACTCCCTCTCTCTCTCTTTCTCTCTCACTCCCTCATTTTCTCTCTCTTGCTATCTCTCTCTCTCTCACACTCCCTCTCCCTGTCTCTCACTCTTCCCCTCTATCACTCACTGACTTGCGTTCTCTATCTCTCACTCACTCCATCTCTCTCTCTCTCTCTCTCTCAGGCCTGCAGGTCCTTCTTGTCTGCAGAGACCTGGCATTTATTAAAGTGCATGCTGTGGCGTCCCGCTTCTCACATGCGCTTTATTTTTAGCCAACCCCCCCGAAGGCTGTGCTCCCCCCCCTCCCCCCTCCCCCCTCAACCACCACCCTCTGCAAGGGGCTGTTTATGAAATTCTCCCCACCTTCTAATAAGTGTCATTCCACAGATCTCAGCGCTGCTTCTGAAACCCCCTGCTGCACTGTTAAAGCATGCCCACAGGAAGTAGCTCACGCTGGCACTGTGGCTCCATTTCCTGTCTGTCAGCGCATGCCCAAGAGGGAGAGGGGAGGCCTCCCTCGGGCACAAACCTGCACCCTTTATTCCGCTCTCCGTGCTAACGGCTAGTGCCAAATTCATAGAAGACGCCAAAATCCATTACTACAATCAAAATGGTGGAAGCATAGCTTGCTATACAGGAGCCACAAAGGTACATACTATAGATACTACAGCGAAAAACAAGAGCGACCTGTATTACAAATGAATTACGTACATCCAAAATACATATCTCTAATACATCCATTCCCCAAAACTCCTGGCCCCGCCCACAGAGCTAAACCCCACCCTGGACCGCACAGACGGAGGAAAAAATACTGGAAAAATACGTGGCTTGTTTTTTTTTTGGGGAGGGGGGGGGGCGGGAAACGCTCCACTCGGGGACTCCGTGGCGCCTCGCTGCCTCCTCTGGGACGTCCCAGAGCCACGCAGAGAGAGGCGCTGGAACGGCGCCCCCCCCGGGGGGGGAGCCGATGAGAGGACAAATCAAATTAGCGCAGGTGGCGAATAACAAACAATATCAGCGTCCTGGCAGAGAGGCCGTCCTGCGGAGGCTCGGGGCTGCAATTAGGCAGGTTCAGTCTGCCCAGCCAGGTGGAAGTGACGCCGTCGCAGGTGTGGGCCGCTGCCGGTGGCCCCTGGGGGCCCGGAGCTCGGTGGCGGGGGGGCGGGGGGGGGGGGGGGGGGCCCTGGGGCTCAGACTGCGATGCAGGTTAATTAGGAAGAACGGAGGCTGGGGAACCGAACGGCAAATCAGAGGCGGGGGGCGGGGTCTGGGCTACGGCACCGCTTTCAGTGGCGGGCTGAAAATGGGCGTGGCTTATAACAGGGTGACATTTAAAGTGTTGCACGGAAGGGGCGGGTGGACCGAAACTGCATGGCGGTTTCAAGAACTACAGAGCCACGCAGATCACATCCAACACATACTGTAGAAGAGGAACTTCAGATGCCTTTCTCTGAAAGTCTCCCCTCTCCTAGCTGTTCTAGGATACACACTCCAGATTCATTTCACCCTCTTAAATGAAAAGAGATGTGAGCGTGGTCTGTGGGATCGTTCTCAGGGTGGGTGGGTGTGGCCCCTCACGGTCCAATTGGCCAATCCGAGCCCTCTCTCTCGAACCCTGCTTTTTTCTGCCTGACATTCCAGACAAACAAACACACTCCACTCGCATGCACATGCATACACACACGCTCACGCGCACACACACACTCGAATAACCCATTGCCGGATCAGAGAAAATCAACACGCCGATCAGCCTGTCTGATCATTACCCAGGATTAAAGTGGAACCCGTTAATGTCTCCTAGAGTGACGATTGTTGTGAGGATGAGAAGCCAAAATTCTGATTCATTTTTAACACTGCACAGAGGGGAGTAAAAATCTGCCAAAACAGAAAGCTCTGCATGACAGCGATTCCACCGAAGGGCGTCTCAAATTGCACGAGCAGGTTTTTCTTCCCCTGGAAAAATCATGGCCAGGGGAACTCAAAAACTGGAGAGAGCAGAAGTGAGACCGTTAATGAGGAACAGTGAGAGCCAAAATGGCTCCGTTGTCCAAGCCTGGAAGACATGCACAGCCAGATTGGTATCTGGATTTCAGGTCATTACCCACAAAGCACCGCAGCACCTCTGAATACCTTGCTGTGTAAAGGCGGGCATTTTCTCTATAAGGCCGTTGGTAATTAGGTAATACGGAGGACCCAACCATTTTTCAGACAAAGTGAGACTTCAACGCTGTCATCGCAACAAGGGCTAGCCCTTGTATTATGTTGAAAAATTGCTACATCCATTATGTTACAGGTCAAATTAACCTGCACAGTGTAAATCTACATAACACAGTCAAATAATCCAAAAAACAGTGATAACATTTTATTTTCCTCATCCAGTCATTCACAAAGAACAAATACCTGTTCAACCAATTTGATGTAACCATTTTCAGTAATAAAATGCATTTCTTTGCATTTTATACTGTTGACCATAAAAAATGCTATTGACTCAAAATGACTTTGAATATTGTTTTTGTATACACAGATATTCCACAATACAGCTGTGGGTAAAAGCACTCCATTTAAGTTCATGACCCCTAAAGAGACAAAGTCAGAAAATTAAGATTTTACAAAAAAAATTAAATATCTTAGATTGACCTACAACATAATAGGAGGGATAAAATAGCTCCCACAAAAATATACTGAAATTTATCCACTCACAAAATAGCTTATACACAAATGTAAATATAAACTACAGTCAAAATGGTGAAAGTGTTGCTTTGTAAGTGGCACAGATGTGTAAAGTATAAAAAGGCGAGTAATATTCTTATTTCATATTGCCTATGAAATGCATAATCCAAATATGTACAATACACGCAATACTGCCTGTTTCTGCCCACTGAACGCCATTTTAACATAGGAGGGAAATAGCAATCATATAAACAGCTTAAACTATAGACATCTATCATTTTCATCAGACTAATGGCCAGATTAAACCCAGCCCAGGTTTTCCTTGAAACTAAGATTACAACACACGCGTAATCCTAACGATTGAAGAATTCACAAGGGGAAAAATCCCATTCCTGATTCTGTCTTCCAGAAGAATTTGACACAGCTCGCCCGGGAAAGAGCTCCAGGAAAAATCACACAAAAACACTGTCACAGGACACACGCACACACAACACCCTCATGCATATGCATGCACAAATATATTTCACAGTTTGAGCATGTGTGCATGCACATGCACACACTCTCAGTTACAATAGCCGTAGACACACAGTCACACAGACATGTATTCAAAGCCACCTACTGCATACTGTATACTTTATAGTATATTTTGGTCAAATCAGTATATTAGTACTTGTACAGTATGTGGTTTCAAATACAGCCACAGACATACAAATTCACTAATATGCTCCCCTAAGAAATGTTTCCAACACTTTCGATACACAAACACATATTCGATCCTTGTGCTCAGAGCAAAGAGATGGAGGGAGAGAGAAAGGGGAGAAATAGAGCAAGAAAGAGAAAGAGAGTAAACTTTACTATATGGGGGGATGGGAGTGGGGGGGGATGGGGGGGGGGGGTGTAAGTATAGTGAACTTAAACTCTCTCGGCACCCAAGGAGCTCTGTCACTATAGTGACCACCCACTTCCCAGCAGCAAAGCACAGTTGATGGACAAAATTAATGATAACAATGAGAAAAAAAACATTCCCCATGAGGGATTAAAGTGTCCTTCATTGAGAAACAAGCGGGTTCAAGCTAATTCAGTGTCCTGGCCACTCTAGAGAGCCAAACAGCTAATCAGGAGAGAGATTCAGCCTGGCCACTCGGTAGGGAGCCAATCAACTTCTGAGATTTTCAAAATTAACATACACGCCCGGAGACTGGGATCAGCAGCAGTAGCAGGCGGCCACGGGGAGACAGAGCCCCCTTTCCAGGTGATCTGGCCTGGGTGATGTGGCTCACTCTAGCCCCAGGATTTGGGCCTGTGTTACAATGGCTGAGCAGAATGAGAGGTTATCTTGACTCACTCC